>NC_047519.1:21761347-22048847 GCF_902827115.2 Pseudochaenichthys georgianus
CCCCCTCGGGTCGCCCTGTACCTACAAATCTACGGGAGGAGCCTGGTGAAACTTTGCACCACCGCGGGCATAGCCAGTGTCTTTCTTTCCCAATCACCCATAGAATACTTTCTCAGTAAAACTGCCCCTTATGTGCTCAACACAAAATCGTCTGCTAATTCAGCAAGCTCTAAAACGCGGTCTGGAAGGTTTCTGTTCATTCACATAAGTGGCCACACGCTGAGGGAGAATGTTTTAAATTGTTCCAAGACATGAGTTCACAAAGACCGTCAAAACTTGCAACCTTTGCTGCCGCGCACCACCGCTTAAATGAGACGGTTAAATCACGATAACTCCACATGTGTCTGCTTATCTCCCTTGGACCCAATTTCTGAACCTTTGACGATACGCTTCAGGAACCAGTTTGTACGTTTTTAACATGCTGATTTTACTCTAGCATAGTCCAAAGAATTTTCGCCACAAACAGCTGAATAGGCTTCCTGTGCTCGCCCAGTGAGTACACACTGAAGTAACAGCACTCTGTCCGAATCTGACCAGTTTCTTGCCTCTGCTATGTGTTTCAAATAGTGAAAAAAAATTCCGGGTCACGCTCATTGAACTTTGGCACTAATCGCAAGTAAGAAATGATATCGCCACTGCCTGATGCCGACCTATCACCACCAACCTCCCCTGGAGAAAACTTGCCCTCTCCCATCAGCCGTAATCTAGCATGTTCCACCTCACATTTCATCCTTTCCACCTCCAGCGTCTTTTCCACCTCTAAACGCTTCTCTACCTCCTGCTGCTGACCCCTCATCTCCACTGCAACTTCATCTCCAACTGCAACTTCTCCTGCTCCAACCTCATCTCCAACTGCAACTTCTCCTGCTCCAACTTCAACTTCTCCTGCTCCAACCTCCTGCTCCAACTGCAATCTCTCCTGATCAAACTGCATGGCCAAAAGCTCCTTTTGCTGCTCGAACGTCAAACCAACTGTCTGAACCACTACCGGCACAAACCCTGCCGCACCAGACTTCACACCAGACTTACTCTTCTGCAAACACCCCCTGCTCAAACAAAGATGACACATACAGTTTTAATGTCATGTTTCCGCTTGCTCCCCACCACAGCAATGTCATAGTGCTCTGCTATTTCGATCAACTGCGCCTTCTGGCAATCATCTAATAAAGACACTGAGGGCGCATCCACAAACGCTGACAAAGAAGTCATAATAGCCAATCAAAAAGCAAAGTATTAAACTGCCAACACGCATGGGCATAAGATTAACCCAACAGAGAACTTCCCCCTAACTGCCTAAACAAAATCTTCCTCATCTCACCTAGTCTTCATGTGGCTTGCGGTGGGTGATTACGCACTGGAACCCGGCGGAGTTATGGTGTTACCTGCACGCAGGTAACACCAAGAACTCACGCGGACGTGCCCCCGAGACAGCTGTCCGAAAACAGCTGACACTAACCACGTCGCCACAACACTATGAAAAAAACAAAAAACAGACGCAACCCAAGGGGAAACGCCACTTAAGCCTAGCGGGGAAAATCTCTTTTACAAAAGCGTAACAAACGGCAACATCTTACCCTTTGATTGGCACACAAAACCTGACTACATGTCAAACACTAAAGCTTCCTGAAACCCAAAAAACATGATGTGTCCCCCAAATAGCAGCGACAAGCCAGCACACAGCTGGACCACAACAATGAATCAGCTGCTCAATGACACCATGTGCTCTGAGCACTACACAAACTTTTTAAACAAATAACCCGTCGGACGAGCCCCCATTTGTTGCGACCTGGCTCAAAAGGCCACAACAAAAAGGAGACGCAACATGTCAACGGGTAGGTAAAGGTCTGTCTGTGTTGTGTTTTATCTGTTCTCTGGTTTCGTTTTATTTTGAAAAGAAAGTGTTCACCCCCTGTCTTGTTTGTTGATTCCTGTCTCTGGCCGTTTCTCAATCGCGAGGATGCTTGCTTGGTAGCACATGTCTTCCGAGTCACTTGCTTCAGAAGCTAGGCAAGAATCCTTCCTGGCATTCGGAAAACAAAGAGTGGAACAGGCTAGCAAGTGTGCAGGTGTGCCTCATATGAGAGGCCCGCCTTACATTTTCCGCCACAGATTTGGGGAAATTGGTCCCGTGCGCAAAGCATTGTGGGGATTTTAAGGACGCGAAGTCTACCCATGTGCAGCCTTGAAATTACCCCCCAAACCAAGGACGAGGCCTCGGTGGAATTCCAAGTATGTTGGAGATTGGAACAGTCCTTCGGCAGCACTCGATGACGTAGCATCCTTGAAATATTGGCTTGGAAGCCAGTTTCCTCGAGATTGAGAAACGGCCTCTGTGTTTGCCCTCCTGTGTCTGATTTCCTGATTGTGTTCACCTTGTGCCCCTGTGTTTTCTCCTCCCTCCTCACCTGTGTCTTGTTTGTGTGATTAGTCTTGTGTGCATTTAAGTTCTGGTTTTTCTGTCTGTCATCGTTGGATTGTTGTTTGTCTTGACTGCGTCCACTGGGAAGAGTTCTGTTGTATCGTTAGCCTTGAAATAAAGGTATTTTCTGTTTAAATCTGCGTTTGGGTCCTGCCTGCTTCACTCAACCCTGACAGTTTGGTTGTGTCACTGCAATAATCACACAATATGTAGAGACAAATGTTAGCAATTCTCACTATATGTTAAAGAATCCTCGCTTAAATACATAAATGCCAAATCTATTTGAATAAAACACCAGTAAAATATAAATAGAGAACTAGAATGTACTTATCGAAGAAACCACATGCATGGACGGTCCGCAGAGCAAGCAATGAAACAAGTCTGATATTTGCATTAAATATCCAAAAGACAGCAAATACGGCCATGGTCAAGTTATGTCCACCCAATAAGCTAATTCGGTTGAGCCGCCGGTAGCACAGAGCTGCTAACAGAGAGGACCGGAAGCTAACAGCCACATGGTTTCACTACTGCATAATGTGAAGTGAGTCTCTCACTGAAGTTGGTTCACTACCGTTAACGTGCTTCTGACTTTTTTCTCAGAATTCTGACTTTAATCTCAGAATTCTGACTTTAATCTCTGAACTCCAAAAAGAATTATCATGTGGCCCTAATCCTCTTCCGTAAGAATCAAATCACAATTGCAATGTGTGTCAAAATACACAATTATATGCGTTTTTAAACATTTCAGTCCTAAAACCAGACGAGCATTGAGAACAAGTTGTGCTGTAGTATGTATTTTGGATTCATGATATATTTATATTAACAAAATGAAATCATACTCACAGGTCCGGACAAACTCAGGATTGCTGGCTTCGCTGTTGCATACATCGCAGACGGCATAAACAGTGTACTTGTAAAACTGACCACAGCCAGTGTTAGTGAATAAACACTTGTTGTCTGCCGTCCTGCACTCAGTTTTTTGGCCACTTTTGTCCACAGCCGTTGCCACATAGTAGCGGGTGTTGTTGGTGGGCTGCCAGCTAAAGATGATCACATTGCTCGAACAATCGTGACTTGTCTCGGGATTAGCAGGAGCACAGGAGACTGGGAAAACATTTTGACAAAGAACAGTTATAAGAACAGGGAATAAAACGGTTTTAAAACATTTCAAAATCTGCCTGGATGTCATAAAAAAAGTCCAGTTGTGCAGAATTGAGTGGAGTTTATATTGATCAGTATTTTGTGACGCACTGTATTGTTTTAAAAATGAAGTATTCACAGCAGATTCACAGGCCACAATTCACCTCCTATTGTTCAAAGGTCGTCAAATAGATACAGATGTTTTACTCCTATTGTAATTTCCCTTTTTGCAGCATTCAACACTTCATTGGAGTGAACAGGCAATTTTGCTGTGTGTGCGTGTAGATATTTCCCTAGGCCAGGGGTCGGCAACCCGCGGCCCACGGGCCGCATGCGGCCCTTTAAGCCCTCTGCTCTGGCTCCCTTGAGTTTAGACAAAAATAAGAAGGAAATAAAATAAAAGTATTTGTAGGACTATTTATATTTTGTTGCATGGTTGAAAATGTTTCGTATCTTGTATTTTGAGGTGATACTTTGACACATAAATAAAAAACAAAACGGTTTTAATTAGGTCAACTAAAATATGCGTCACAGCCTGCTACGGTCCCGCGCGAGCGCCTTTTCTTGGAGGCGAATAACCTGACCCCTGGCTCGATGAGCGAACTATGGATAAATCAAAGAAAAGTACCGGAGGAACATAAGATTTAATTCTGTGTGGACAGAGTTATCTGCTTTCACAGCAAACGATGCTGGTTTACCGGTATGTTTGATATGTAGAGAGAAGTTGTCAACGGTGGTGCAGCCTTTACGTATCGAGGAACAAGAAGGGAGAGGAAGCCAGCTGACGATCTTCAGTCATAATTCAATGGGGTATGTAATTTATTTCAGAAAACACTTTTTGTTATATTCCATGGAATGCTCTTAACGTCCCGATAGCAATGAATATATTAAATGCTTTGACAATAAATACATACACAAATTAATCTGTGGAAGCCGTAGCGCTGTAAAAAGCACGACCAATCATCTGAGCCGGCCCGGCTAAAGTAACTGGATGGCCTACCTGCCTGTCAGCCTTCCACCTGTGCACAAACTTATCTCGTGCCCTCATTGGTCATGTGCGCGTTCATGTGTGTGTTGGAGGAGGGACTCTGTAAGAAAGTCTGAAGGAAGAGGCATATTTTTTACGGTTGTGTATTTTCAAATTCTAGCGCACTCGAGCTGGTTTCTCCATTCTTACCTACCCTACCTTTAACTCTTTTTAGGGTGCAGCTATATGTTTTATTTATTTCAAAGTGGGCCCATTTTAATAATATTTTTTTTCCCTTCAAATGTGCAGAGGACTCCCCAAGTGTTTAATTTATTTTAAAGTAGGCCTGTATATTATTTTTAATTCTCCTTATAAGAGTTCTTTGTTTCTTATTAGAGGTTAACAGTTTTATATCATGTAATAAATAGCCTAATAAATGCAAAAAAACTGTAGTTTTTGTCTGATATAACAATAAAAAACTATGAAATATGTTTTGCGGCTCCAGACAACATTTTTCTTTGGAAAAAGGAGCAAAATGGCTCTTTTGGTCAAAAAGGTTGCAGACCCCTGCCCTAGGTGGACTATGGTTTGTCTCCTTTACCTTTTCACTCAGACTGACGTGAGAGCTGACCTTTGAGATAAGTCCTTGACTAAATAGACTCTAAAGACACTTGACCGACTGGTGTTGGATAGCTGGTCTTGGTGGCAAAAGAGAGTGTGTGTTTCACCCCTCAGCTTGAGAAAATCCTAAAGGAGACAATGGGAGGAACCTAATCAGCTTCCCTAGAGGATGAAGTTATGGGGAAATGTTGTGATGAAGAGCTTTGAATGTGTCCTGAACTGTGAGTGTGTGTGACACTGAGAGGTAGAATGAGAAGGTGTGGATATGTAGGACACATATACAGACATGTGATGAGGCACAATGAAAGGGGGGGGACAATACATACATTCACAAGGAAAGTACAGACCTAGGGTAGAGCAGGTAGAGCAGGCCTACCTGTCTCGAACAGGGAATGGACGTTGGAGATGCTCTCACAGTCGTCTGAGATGGCTGTTACATGGACCTGGTACTCCTCACCACATTTGAGCATGGTGATATGGCAGCTTGTGGAGGCCGATGTGCAGTTAAGGGCTGCACCAGTGCCATCAGTGGCCGTTGCCCTGTACAAGTTGGCCCCGAATACCAAATCCCAAGTTACTGTCACCAAGCCGCTCGTGCAGCTGTACTCAGCTGAGACTGTCGTCACCGGGTTAATAGCTGAGGAAACATTTTTTTCAGAACATTGTTTTATAGGAACGATTCTGCCTGCGTGAAATGTAATGCTGGTTTTAAGATTCACTAGACCAAAAACGTATATCTTGTTTTGTGTTCCTTCATAAGAGGTCGAACTGGGTTAATTAAGGTCACAAGGTTACTTTTTAGTCAACACAATTATTATTTGTTCTTGTATAGTCCATATAACATAGACGTATAGAAAATACTTATAATCTGGTACATTTCAGATTTGTTATCTTCATTAATGGTCAAACTCAGATTTTGGAAAGGGAAGAATTAGATTATATATCCTTTATTTAACCAGGTAAAGACTCATTGAGATTAAAATCTCTTTTTCAAGAGCGACCTGGCCAAGAAGGGCAGCATGAACACAGTTACAACAGATAAAACACAGACAATACAGGCAGACGAATACAGTGGTCGTAAAGCACAAATTAAATGGCACATTAACCAGTCAATATGCAAATAAAAGAAACTATTACAAATCAGTAAAAACTGGCACAATTTAAAACGACTTCAATTATAGGATATACGAGCAATCACATCGACCAATAGATTCTTGTTCTCTGTCCTTTAAGATGGACTTGAATTCCCCCATAGTGATACAATCTGACAGTTTCAGCTCCTTCTGTATATTATTCCATGCATAAGGGGCAGCATATTTAAAAGCTTTTTTACCCAGCTCTGTTCTCAATTTAGGAACCAGCATCTGAATAAATTCGAGAGCTGTATTTAGCATATAGACTGGAGAGAACCAGCCAAACAGAGATTTATATATATAACCCGACCAATAGGAAAGTCTGCGTGCAGACAAAGATGGCCAATTAGCAGCAGCATACAAAGTGCAGTGGTGTACACGATATCCATATCCAGTAACAAAAGGTAATGCACAATGGTACACAGTATCCAAACTCTTTAGGCACTAGTCAGAGGCATTCATATAAAGCAGATCACTATCATCCAAAACCGGTAAATCAAATGATCAAATGTTTCCTTGTCTGAAAGGAGAAACAGGATTTGTTTCTGTAAAATAAACTTTATTTTATCTTTAGCTTTGAAACAACATTCAGTGTGTGAAGATACATTCTGATCAATAATAAAACCTAGATATGTGTGACTCTTTCAATGTCAGTTCCTTGAACAGTACAACTCTTAGGGAGAATAGAAGTTAACTTTTTGCCATTTGAGAATATCCTGAGTTTGGATTTGTCTGCATTTAATACTAACTTGAGTTGAGATGAATGGGATTGAATAACATCAGAGGAAGTTGAGAATTACCCATTTATACATAAGTGAGGTTGTAGTCGGTCTACACAAAACAAAAAGGGCAAGTGCATCCATTCTGCTGCTAAGATACTCACTAGAGGTGTTGTATGTAACAGCAGAGGGCTCCCCAGGAACCAAGAAGCCGTTGAGTGAAGATACTCCCACTGTGTATCTGGAACAGGGCTCCAGATCACTGATGTCCATGGTGGTTGTTGTGGTGTTTCTGATGACCGGCTGATCGTTGTGCTTGTCGTTGTCACTCACGGCCACTTGATAAAGCAAGACTTTACTAACAGTGTTCCACGTCACTCGAGCTGTGCTCTTCCCCGTCGTATGTATGGACACTCCTATTGGTGGCTGTACCACTACCAGGAGAAAATACAAGTTTAATCTTATGCATTTTCTTATCCTCCGTCATGTCATACATCCCAACTGTAAAGGATTTGCTCAAACATAACACGTTATTTAGACTTTTTTTTTTTTTAAGGAACCTTGATTCTGATCCGCATTACAAAAATGAAACCCTCTGAAAAACAACAAAACTAGCATTTCATTTGCACTTACACGTTGCGATTGTCCTAGTATGACTTTTGGCCCCTCTTCCGGCGCTGTTTAATGAGTAGACGTAACAGTTGTACGTTGTAGAAGGAGTTAGGCTGTCCATTTGTCCAACAAGGCCTGTGAAGGTCTCGTTGTATTGTTTTGGGGGATTAATAAACAACTCTGTCACAAACAAGATGTAGCTGTCTGCCCCAACCATGCTAGACCACTGGAACTTTATAGATGTACTGGAAATAGCTTGTGAAAAGGTGATCTGAGAAGTGGCAGGCACTGTGGGAATGAAAGATAAAGACATCAACATTATTTAACAAAGTTGCTTTTCAGTTTCATTTATATGGTAACTTTTTTAAGTGTTTTCTTTACCTGTCTTAGTGGTTTTGAAGTGTGTGCACACCACATTGGTGTATTGGAAGACCTTCAGTGTGACTTTATAGTCATGTCCGGGTTTCAAACCCTGAATCAGCCTCTTTGTGCTGGGTGCATACTGCATCACCACCATTGGGGCGATGCTGGTGGAGTTCACAACCCTCAGGTCCAGAAAATATACCGTAGCTCCACTGTAGCTGCTCCATATCACATTCAGTGTTGAAGCTGAAGGAGAAGTCACTGACTCTATACTACATCCTGAACAAAGAAAGAAAAGGAATAATATCTGTCTAGGAATATCATTTTCATTGCCTTTTGAGATGAAAGGGTAAAATAAAGTTAATTGAATCCGTGAATTTTACTTTATTTAACTATAGTGTTGTTTTTTGTATTTGCAGGAATATCAAACCATGGACTATTGTGAGTTAATTATATCATTTTGTGAATAACCTATATAATATATTTGGTTGTGATAAATATTTTCTGTGCTAAAAACGTCCCACTGCTTGCTCAGAATTCAGGCACAGATCTTTTTCCATACCCTTACCCTTAAGAAACATGTTTAAGAAGTTGTGGCACTAATGAACACATTTACGGTAGGAGTGAGTGGTAAACGGGATGTCAGACTCTTTTACATATAAAGCAGTGGCCCTCTAGTGGTGAGCAGCAGCTGCTTTTATTTTCAATTCATCAAATCCTTTGTCCATACAATCCACCTCAAGCTTTTCAGTTAGCAGCAGTGTTTGTATGTTGGACGTGAAACACTTAATCACATTATATTGGCTTTAATTGATCAGTTTAGTTAATATCTTCAATTATTTACAATAGGGTTTGTATATATTTATTATATATATTTTGCGAAAGGGGCAGGTAATATCAGATTATTTTCTTCTCCCTGCTCCTTTTCGGGTATGGTGTGTGTATAGAGACATGTTTTGTAAATAATTGAATGAAATGAGGATTTGGGTGAATTAAATATGTTTGATTAATTTCTAAGATGGTTTTGATCAAAGCTCCAGTTAGAATAAGTTATACCTTATTCAATATAACAGAAGAATAGATGACTATATGAAGATTCACTGTGTTGATATTTAAATGATAAAGCTATTGAATAGGAACATTCTTATCAATATCTCGAACTATCGTGCCATCTCGGTGATGAACAAAAAAAATGTAATCTGTCAGGGCCTCTGCTCACATCAATACTATCAGCAAAACAGAACACTCACCTGTAGCCAAAACATGTTGTGTCTAAGGAAAATGAAAACATTGGACATTAAAATATGAAAAAACAAGGATGAAATTAAAGCGAAACATATGTATATGCAATGAAAAGCATAATTACCTGTATGACAGACAAAAGGATGACTGAATAAAATATCCACATCATATCCATTGTGATTGTCAGAGTTTCAGTGCGTTACTGTACATCCATATGTGGGTTCTTTACACTGCAGCTCATCTGCAATATTTAACGGCTGAGAGTCGGAGATCAACTTTATGGGAACCAATCAGGACAGCCTAAATGAGGACAGGTGAATGCCTTTAGGCCCCCTGTCATCATGAGAAGGAAACAATGTTCGGTGTACTGTAGATTAGGATTCTTTGAAACCCCCCACCCCCCTATTTCCTCCATCTTCCTGGAATATCTTATTTTGGTAACTCTGGAGACTTTGTCTGACCAACATCGCTTAGAAGGTGAAAATAAGCACCAAACATGACAAGTGATTTTTTATTCTCTAAATATCCAAACTAATTTGCTTTTAGTATAAAGAACAGGAAGTAATACGACCCCCTTTGTATGACATAGGAGTCATAGTCTCCCCTTTTAAATCCGGGATTTATGTAATTCTTCTCGGAAATGTTTAATGTCGTCCATTTTTTAATAAGAACCTACTTTTTTGGACTGGTTGCCAAGTTAACAAATATGTAGTTATTATTGTGTTAATATCTTGGTTTATTGTTTTTGGAATGAATTCAAAATGAAACATTGGTACATAACTAGGTTTGTTTCGTTGAGATTCAAAGATTCCAATAAGGATTATAAAGTCTTAACATAAGATTGATTTCTGGGACACATGTTAGTGAAACCTTCAGCACGTTTCATATCATGTCATAATCTTTAGACGGATCACAAATGAAGCTCCAGTTTCACCCATTGTGTGGAATTATGTGAAAACCTCACTTCTCGTCTACTTGTAATATAACACTTATATTTCTCACTCCATGAATAGTGGAACCAGACACTTACACAGTTCGTCATCACTGTGAAATTACTTTGTTTCAAATATACAGTATGTTCGTAAAACAACATTTTATAATTCATTTTATACTGCATTGTATTGTTGCAAAGAGACACATCCTTAGGCTGTTACCTAAAGATAAAGCCATGAGTGTTACATGACAATAAGAATGCCTCTTGTCTTTCTAGATGATTCTTAATTTCCCCATAATCCTGATTGACAGTCTTTGCTGTAAAACAGGATTAATAGCACAATTTGCTCAATTCAAAAGAGCTGGAATTCAAGTGTATTTTATTAGCGTACATTAAGACAAAATAAATACAAACCATAGAAGCTATTTCATTTTATTTTGTCCATCATTTGCATTTGGATTTGGCTGGTTCTCTCTCTCCTCTGATATACAATATGTGAATGAGACTCAAATACTCTAACAGCTTGGGATAATGTAAATTATCTTAATTTAATTTCTGACGTTTTACTTTTCAATAAATATGTATAAATGAATAGAGATTGATTGCTTTAAATGAGGAATTAATTAAATATGTTTTACAAAGATAATCTTTCTTACAAAGTGTAGTGAAACTACAAACCATTATTGACTCATACCTTTATTAGCAGCTTCAATATGTGGATACAGGGATATCCTGTTCATAATATGTATAGAATCCCAATTTTAAGCTCATTCTATTCTACTTATTGTTTTACGTACATCATTTTGATAGCTTGTTGAAGAATGCTGTCTGATCTCTTATATTCAGCGCATTACATCAGATTGTGAACATGAACATGGTCACAGAGAAATGTATCCACCTCGGTGTCTGCACCTTACGGGAAATACACTTTCTTGGACACCTGCACGTTTTGTGAATAGAGCCAAGTAATTGTCCACTGCTGGGATTTATTGCATTCCAGCTTGTTTGGGTTGGTAGTTTATTCGAAGCATACATAAATAAATAAAGCTATACAGTTCTGGATATTGTGAAGTGTATAAATTATCCCTACTGGAAAAACTTCCCTAGAATAAAATCAAGACCACAACAACAAGATTATGGTCAGCAATAAAAGCAGTGCCAAAACACAGCTGAGGAAGATCAGTAATTTCACATTGGCTTGATAAAGACTGGAAAGCAGTAAACCATTGCCTGATCTATAATCCTAAATGCCGTAATGATTTATCTGTTAAAAGTTACAGTATGAAGCAAACTTTTACAGCAGATCAACAGTGGAAAGAGAGACCTGATACACACTGAACATTTAAGGCACAGTTTTATTCTTTAACTGTTCATCAGATGGTTTTCTCTTTATTCGTGATAATGGCACGGACATTTGGTTTATTATGAAGTCCCCCGCTTTGATCAAGACATAAATAGACATTCATCGTTACTAGACAAGTCACGGAAATATTCAAAAATGTGAGTTTTACACATTTCATATAACAAAGGTTAAATCTGCTGCTGCAATAAGATATCAGTAGTTTTTTTATTGATTATGAATTGTAAAATAGTGATATGTTAAATATGATTTTAACAATGTTTAGAATAAACTAACCATCTGTCAATTTCCCCACAGTTATTTGTCCATACTGTCTCTGGGTAATGTATATGCTTATGCGTATACATGTTTTATTTGATAAAACAGTGATAAAAGAATTGTAGTACACTGATTTTTCTTTCTATTAATTTAATGGTTACATAACTCACAAGAAACCACTTTACATTGGTTAAATGGCAAACATAACGTTTCTGCACAAGAAATAATAAGATTTGATGCACGTTTTTACCCCAAAAGGTATAAATTATACTCTACCCTCTATGAGTAGGCCTCATAAAAGCAGATCTGTTATGAAAGAAGTGTGTTTATTTGAATATGTGCAACTCAACTTCAAAGCCTGAGAGTTAACGTGATTTATGCAAACAAATCATTCATTAGTGTTTTAAAGAAGTTAATAATAAGCAGCCTATTGACATTTAGTCTTTTACTTATATCGTCGTCGTCGTCATCCAACCTTGCAATGCTTGTGCAATAAGTTCAATCAGAGACGGTTCAGTCACACAACTTTCCAGTGAAAGTGAGTCCATCCGGTCTTCCATAACATTTCCCCTGAATGATTCAGACCTACTTCAGGAAGTTTCTTGATTATCTTAAGGGACTTAATATAGCTCCTGTATCCAACCCCCTCGCACCTGAACAAAACATATTTTACTTCATAAAGAAAACGGACACTAGATGATTGACAGCACACAGTGTTGTAATGGAAAAACTTTATTATTTTCGTCTGTCAACGGAGAGAAAACAAATCCAAGGATAACGGAAGCAACACTGAATCCATCTCCAGCAATCGCATCAGACGTATCTTCCACATGGCATGCATGACTCCGGGCTATCGAGATGGATACCTGCTGCCCCACTTTCAACTGGCCCTCTCCTGCTCCAAAGCCCACAGACATGTCGTACGGCGCCGTGTGGAGGCCCTCTACTTTGGAGAAGTCCTAGGTTTTTGTTCCAAATTCATTTAGTGTTTGAATGACCTTTGTCGTGTTACATTTTCGTGGGAGGTTCACTGTTAAGCTTCTATTGAAATAGCTTTTTTAACATTTACTGTTAAGCTTACATCAAGATTCATTATGACAGGGCAACTGCATTGATTAAAACATGAAAATAAAAATCATGGCTATTATTAAAAAGTAACAATATGGAGAATATTTTTCAGAATCATTGGATACACTTCCAAAGTTATCTATTTTAAACCCATCTTTCATATATTTGATTGTTTTCAACAGTTTAACGTTCTCTATAAGGCATTTTTTCCAAATAGCAGTAACAAAAAATCAGGATATTCTTTCACAAGAGTGAAATTCCATCGGGGTGGATTGGGTCTCAACAGTTGTTGTTGGTGTAAACAGTCTTCTGTCTGTGCTGAGTATTGATGGTAACGGGGTGGGGGGTGTTCACCGAAGGGCTAGAAAGATAAGAGAGAGAGAACAGATCAACCTGGACTTGGTGGAAAAGGTGGTTATTGCCAGTAGGGCTGTGCAATAAATCAATATTATATAGATCTAGGTAAAGAACTAGATATTTTGGATATCATTAAAGTGTAATATGTGTTGTATCCTGGTTTTAAAGGCTGCATTTCAGTAAATTACTGTCATTTCTAATATTTATTATTTGTTTTCTAAGTCATTATATCCACATACCTGAACATATTTAATGACAGCACCAAAAGTCAACCTTACAATATCTTTGCAATATCAAAATCAAGGTTTTTGATAAAAAAAATATTGAAATATTTAATATACTCCATCGTCGAGGCCTAACTGCTAATATTTCATCATAGCTTCCGTACTTATTCATCACACTCGATAAGTGGATGTGTTGTGCAAAAAAAAACATTCTTTGTGAAACGTTAAATGCTAAAAGTAGAATACAGCTTAGTCATACTGAGTCAGGGGTTATCAAATATCCCTCATCTTATCTATTATCACAATATGATGCTCGTGTGACGCTCCTGCAGCATTTCTCCATCTTCATTTACCTTGGTCATTCATCCCATGTTCTATGGACTCGCATACATCCCAAAAGTCCCAGAAGGAAAAGACGGATAGAGATCAGTCTCACCTGTGCTTGTATATATGCTATATCTTCTACTTAAACACGCCTAATGTTATACCAGCACACTATAGGCACAGTCAATTTAAAGATGCTCGAGATGCTGTCACTGGATACCCTGAAACTGTAAAGTAGCACCATGGATGCGTTCTGTGAAAGCAGCTTTCATCAAATTCTTTCACACATTTTCACAATCTAGAAAAACACTTCACATATAGGGGAAGTTGTTTGTCTCATGTCGATACATAACTCCAAACGTCTGAAGACATATTGTTCTTACCCGGAGGGAGATCAGTAACCGTACACTTACCGCAATTAATCCACACTTCGTTTTCCGCGAGAAATCACTTTAGAAGGAGAGAGATACAGTTTCAGTGCATTAGCAGTTTTCAGACAAATTAATCAAAGGTGAAATTAATAGATTGACATTTCGATGAATGAGAATATTCCCATCCCCCCCCCCCCCCCTTTCTAGATCATAATGTCAATGCAACTCTCATATCTTATCTGACTCTTATCAAGATGCAGATAACAGAATGGTAATCTATTCCTTTCACTTCTGCAAACTAAAAGTGAAGCTTATAGGATACTTACGCATGCCAGCATTATTTCCTGAGCAGGGAACTGAGAATATAATAAACATTAACGCATTAATGAAACTTGTAACAAATGATATGAATAAATAGGTGATTTATACATCTTGTACATGCTGCATGCACTTCATGACTCACTGGAGTATGTCCTCGGTTGACAGAAGCTGACTTTGATCCCGTCCTGTCCCACTGGTGCCGCCACTACTTTGTAGACGTCCCCACACGTTCTCTCCTCGATATCGCAGTGTTTGCTGCCGGCAGCCGCGGTACAGGTGTAGTTGGCTCCCGTCCCGTAAAGGTCTACTGTGTGGTTGTGAGTCTGAGGGCCCAGAGAGCGCCAGGACACCCGCAGGGAGTAGCTTCGCATGCGATAGAGCTTCAGACTTGTCGGACAACAGGCACCTGCACGATTGAGTTATGAGGAATGAAGTTGTTCATGTCAAACACATACTGGTTTTGTACCGTTGACTACATTGCTACCAAAAAGTATTTAAAGGTCTCCTATTATGCTATTTTTAGGCATATATTATGGGTCTTGGATGTATAAAAGTATATAAAAACATGTCTATGATGTGTTTTGCTCAAAATACCAAACATCATGCATTTTAGACATCCCTCGTATCCCTCTGTTTAAGCCCTGTTTGAGAACTGCAGGTTTGGGGTCCTTAGCTTGAAAAGAAAAAGAAGAGGAGGCGGAGCTAATGCCTGCTCAGAATTCTACCGGCAGATACCGGTCAATTCTGCCGTGATTAAACGCCATCATGTTACAAACCACATCAAGGATTATTTCTGAAACAGTATGGAGCTCAAATGCTTTTTCTCTTGCGGGTTTACCACAAGGTGAGTTCTTTTTTTTATTTCCTGCTTTTTTACACATGTGCTCTCTCCAGCGGTAACTCTGAGTGTTAGCGATGCTTGCTAATGTAAACAAAGACCATATTACGTCCAAAACACGTCAGGCATTGTTTCTGATGGCAACTTTCTGCTAGTGCCGTGGGTCCACGACGCAAATCTGGATCAGCTCCGTTGTACCCCTGTTTTTAGAGATTTGGGTACGCAGGAAAGGAGAGAGGGTTTTGTTTTCTGACACTTTGTGAGTTCCCTGACACACCGGGGACACATATGTATACAAGACATAAAAAAGTGCATTTTGCATGATAGGTCCCCTTTAAAGTTGCGTGTGTGTACATGTGTCTATTTGCCCTTACCTGATGAGAATCCATAATATTTGCACTCTGACTTGTGTCCTGTGCTGCTGATGGCTTCCAAGTGAACACTGTAGTCGGTGCCACAGGTGATGCATCCCATCAGGCAGTGGGTGTCCAGAGTGTGGCACTTGGCGTGTCCTCGTGGGGACGTCAGGGAGGTGACGTAGGAGCGAGCGCCGCTGCCCGGTGACCAGGTCACGTTTGTCATAGCCTGAGTCACCTGGGTCACATTTACATATGTGGGGCAGCAAGGACCTTGGGGAGTAAATAATATAGCAATAATCAAGACCTGAGTGAAGATACTGTTACATTATTTATTAGTGACTGTAACTTAATATAATTACATTTATTTTTGTATTTATTTTTAGGTCTGTTACACAAACTAGCGACTAGCAAACAATACCTTTTTGATCTCTTATTATTATTATTATTATTATTATTATTATTATTATTATAAGAAGCCTATTTTAGCCTAGCTTATGATTACCAGCAGGATCAGAATGTAACTCTAAATTCTGACCTGCCCATTAAATGTTTTCATATCTTTTGCCTTTGTGGATTTGTTTTCTTTCTTTTTTATGATAACTTAAATCGTCAAACATTTTTTAAATGGTCAGGCTACTACAATATTATAACAAATCCTACCTGTTTCCAAGGTTTTACTGAATCCAGGAAGACTTCTCCCCACAGTTGTGATGGCCACTGCAATGACGTCATATGACGAACCACAGGGCAGCTGTGTGAGCTCACAGGACGAGTTTGTGGTCTGGCAGGTGTGTGTGGCAAAGCGTCCGGTGGCTTTAATGGTGTAATTTGTGTTTGGGGTGTTAGGCATTGTGATGTGGATTCTGTATGTGGAGTTGTTGCTCTGAGTCATATTCAGGATCTCTGGAGCACACGGAGCTGTTTTCATATTAAAAAAAGAAGTGAGTGAGATATTTTGTTAAAGAAACATTGACATTTTGGGGAATATGATAACACTTAATTCCAAAGAGTCATATGAGATGATTGATACCACTATGGGTGTATCAGGAGAGCTAGATACAGCATTTAAGGAATCAATTATACTTCTTCTGGGTATAAGATGTACCTGAATCTTCCTCAACTTTAGGTACACCATTTAAGAAAGGGCGATTTACGTTTTTTGTACTGATGTACCTTTGAGAAAAAAGAATAGTGGCTTGAAAGAAATGAAAGTAGAATCAATCTTCTCATATAGTTATGACAAGAAAGCAAAAAGTATATCTTCCCCAAATTTCAAACTAGCACCACTGTGTTATGACTTAGCTTATAGTTGAGGTTTGTTTAGCCCATTTCAAAGACTTCCCTGGGTTCCCTCTCATGTGAGCATGTGTATTTTAGGAAGTGGGATGTCACTCTTAATAGCCCCTTTAATACCTGTGTTTTGTGTGTGTGGTGTGCAGGTGTGGTTGCATCCTCGTAACTCGCTGCAAGGTGTGACGGTCACAGAATAAGCTGTGTCGCACTTCAAATCTGACAGCGCACACACTGGAGCTGTGTCGTTACAGTGGATGACATCATTAGTCTGTGCCGCCATGGTCTGGTACAGCTCGGCCCCTTTAACCGGCAACCAATTGATCTCCAGGGTCTCTGTAGAAACTAGCTGTATGGTAACACCCTGTGGGCAACAAGGAACTGGGGAGAGATGGGGAGAAGACATTCAAAAAGAGATGAGAACATTAATCAACACTTACAAAGTAACATATACCTGATTTCAGATGATAATACAAATGTTTTTCACCTTCTACTCAGGCATTGTTTTTGTCCCTGTGTGAAACCTAGGTAGTTTATCATCTTCACACTGCTTTTTCTCAAATGTATCTTTTATAGTCTCTATAGCAATTTACTTGTCATATCAGGAACGTCAAAGCCATGCTAGTGTGCTTAAAGGGATTGTTCAAATGGTTTCATGCGTGATTGTATGAGGTACTTATCCATCAGTCGATTGGCTACAGTAGACAATCTGCTCGCCCCAAGGTGCTAGCTATATTTCAAATATTTCCACCTGTTCTTTTCATCATAACGTGTGAAAATGTTTGCTGTGGAAAAGGAAGATTTTTCAGAACATGCTGGAGGACTCCGTGAAGATCCGTTATCTGAGACTTAAGAGTCAGCTGCCAAAAACCCTTGCATTCATGAGCTAAGAAAATAAAATCCAAAAAACCAAACCAAATCAGGTGTGTGTTACAATGGATAATCTAGATTTGGGGGTTTCTTAAAGGGTGCTGTTGAGTAGCAACAGGTTACATTTCTGTGTATCGTATTCTTTGGGAGATTTTTTGTTGTAATGGAAACTAATAACTATGTGAAGTTAATGAGCTAAATTATATAAATCCATTAGTATGGCCCTCCGACTTGATAACAAAAAACATGTATTTGTGGTGGTGCTACATGTGGGTGCTTCTGGTCGTACTGGTGGTGTAGTTGCTGACGTCTGCGAAAGGGCTCGACCCGCCCTTGTTGTAGGGGAAGACGGAGGTCAGGTAGGTGTAGCCACACATGCAGGAAAACTGGCAGGTGGTTTCAGTGGTGTTACACGACATCTCAGTGCCGTCATCGCTCTTTATGAAAGCCATGTAGTACTCCACCATTGGCACACTATCCCACACCACCGAGCAGTTGCCTGCTTCGGGCTCCTCCACCCGGATGTTCTCTGGGGGGCACGGATCTGTCAGAAAAAGAGATAGAGAATGGACATGAATTGGTAAAGGAATAGTTTGACATTTTGGGAAATTGTTTTCTCTTGACAAAAGTTTGATTCAAAGGGCAATGATTTCTTACGATAAATATGAAGATAGAGAAGATTAGCTCGGCCCAGAATAAAGACTGGAGACAGGGAAGCACTTTTGTAACTAATGCTTTTTCAAGAGTTTTTAAGTCTTTTTATGTGGGGCAAGAGAGAGGGCAAATGGCCATATACGAGTCACAGGTCAGATTTAAACATTGGCAGCTGCTACGGGCTTGCCCCATTTTAGTAACTATTAAACAACATGATGTATGTATGTCTGTACATCATTTTTTTGACAACCTGTGAGTTTCAGAGGTATTGGTAGTCAGAATGTGTTTTCTTTTTGTTTCAGAAGCTAGCGGTTTCCTTTAGGCTAAGCTGCTGGCTGTAGCTTCGTAAAGACACTACAGACATGAGTCGTTTTTCAGCAAAAAGCATTGATGTGCTAGACAAGTACGTTTTTTATGTGGTTGTGTGTGATATACTCACATGTTATGTAGTCTGCTGGTTGCGAGGGGCTGCTGGGACCAGCTTTGTTAAAGGCTGTGACAGAGACAGAGTGGTTCTGGCCACACTCCACTGGTACGATAGAACAGTAACCATCGGCTGTTGAATTACAGTGTTGACCATTAGAAGTCCAGACCAAGTAGTTTTCAGCACCCTGCACTAACACCCAGTACAAAGCGATCTCAATCGACCGTCCCGGAGACACCTGGACCAACTTCACATCTGGGCTGGGAGGACCTGTCGGTGAAACCAGACGGACATGAGCAACAGGATCTGATACATTCATGCTCTACGTATGTTCTTATCAAGCTTACGTGTGATCTGGCAGACAGTGAGGTCGTCTCCAGCTCGACCCTCTGAGTCCCATGCTGTGCCCTTGATACAGTAGGTGGTCCCTGCTGCAAGGTCATTAAAGTTGACCGTGGTGTCAGTGGTGTTCAGTTTGACCCGGGAGCTGGAGCCCTCCTGAATGATGCAGAGCATGTAGAGGACAGCATTCTCCACCGGGGGCCAAGTCACAACAATGGAAGCGTTGTTAGGAGAGGTGGTGTTCAGCTGGGGCGCCATTACCACTACACACAGGGAGAGGGAGAAAGTGATGAGAAGAAATGTACATTGACAAAAATACACTTCATTTTCATCCACCTGTCCGTGCACATTTTCAATTTGTTCATAACAAATCCAAGTGGAAACGTTTAAATTCTAAAGGATCTTGAAAATATGCAAAAAGTGTTATGTTTGGCTTAAGTAAAAAAGTTGGTGTAATGAAAAGAGATGTAGCACGGTCATATTAATACTCGAACCAAGCAAAACTTTTATATTTCATTGGCAATCTTTTATTTACGCTGCCACCTACTGCTTATCTCTATGAACCAATGCATCGCTATGCATAATAGTAGTGCATAATGTAGTTCTTGAAGTTCGATAAAAGAAAATTGCGAAAACCTTTTAGTCCCCTGACAATTGTTTTGTAAGTGTTGTGAAATGGAAACAACACCCCCTTGATAATGTTACATTACTCCTTCAGGGAAGGGAGACAACCCAGTTCTCATGGTTTTGATTTTCCTATTATGATAATAGTATATTATAAAAGCATGGATACAGTTTCCACCCTCCTGCTTTGGCTGCAAAGAGCAGACACTGTGACAATAGACAGTGAAATGACACGCTGTTATGACCGGCGGAGTGAGCAAACAAACTATTGTCCTACAGGAACAACAGATAGGTTTCAACCTTCGTACACCGATTACCATCAGGGGTAAAGCTTACAACATGTAAAAGTAGGTGAAATATATCATTATTAAATGTTAGTTTCACACAAAGATACTATCTTTTGGTGAAAGTCTTAATATGTGATACATTAGCAGGTTTTCAATCTTCTGTCACTATTTAAAATTCTTAGTTGAAGTGTTTTTGGCTTTTTCTGCGTAGCCTACCTGTCCTGGCCTCGATGGGGTACGAGGGCTGGCTCCGCCCCCCTGAGTTGACGGACATGACACTCAGCCTGTAGTCTGTGTAGGGCTTGAGCTTCACCACGGTGCCGGGTGAGCTGACCACCACCATCTCAGAGAAGTAATCGCCGCTCTCAGTCTGCGCCCTCAGGATGTAGCTGGTTGCCCCGGAAACCTCTGTGAATTCAACAGTGATGCTGTCGCTGTTTTTAGAGTAGGCCTGCTCGATGCTGGGCACTTCAGGAGCTGCAGGACAAATAATAGATGTAAACATGTTTACACAGCATTATAACATGGTTGTTAGTCACATTTTCTTACATATAAAAACATATATTATAAACGCAGTGGTGAAATGTATTTAAATACATTAACTACTATGAGGTACAATTTTTAAGTATTTGTACTATTCCTGAGTTCTTAAACATTTATTGTCTTCTGCACCACATTTAAGAAAGACATTTAAAAAATGTTAATGCGTATTTATTTTAAAGATATGGATACAAGTTTAGACTGTATATGCAATAGATAAGAAGATATTTTAAAATTAGAGCTGCAACTTACCATTTTTACCTTGTTGATGAATAGTTTGGACAATACAACTTCTAGAAATGTCCATAAAAGCTTCCAAAGGTGATGTCCAATGTACGGTAATTTAAGTAACAACTAGTTTTCTTTTGATTCATTTATGATTTTGGGTCTTAAAGTATGATGCATTAAGAAAGTTAAGACTCAGGACTCCTGTCACTAATTTAGAAATGTAAAATAAATGAAGGCTTTCTTTATGGATAGTAAAGATCTAAATCTAAAGTCATTGTCCTACTTCACCTCTCCCTGCAGTCGCTACTGACCTGTGGTATCCTCTGTGTCTGCGCTGCTCAGGACATTGAGAGCATTGTCCATGGCTTCGAGCTGCATGGTGTACATTGTGTTCGGTGACAGGGAGATGACGGAGCCCGTCACGACGTTGCCACTGAAGTGAGCGAAGACGGGTTGTCCAGGTGTGTTTTTTGGTGTCGCTGTGATCTTGTAGGAGCTGGCTCCAGTGTAGCTGCTCCACTGCACTGTCATACTCTTAGATGTGACCGTAAACACGGACAGAGTGATGTCTGAGGGAGATAGAGAAGGAAACTATGATGGGATACATTTAAAAAGACTTATTTTATATTGTGAGTAAAACAAATCCCAGATGCTCATGAAATACACATACTTGGTTGATTCAGAAAAGGTAACCTTTGTTTATGGAAATGAATACATTTTAGGGGTTCATAATTCTAAGTGATAGATTTCAAATAAGGTGCTTACATTTTTTGGGAGTTTTGAATCATCATAACGTTAAGGAAAATGCAAAAGAGGACTATTTACCGTTTTGTGCAGCACAGATCTGAAATGATCAAACATGGCAGGTTAATGAATGAAACAAGGAAATAACATGATCCAAATCAGAAGAAAGCACATTATTCTACAAAACAAGAGCATTATTCCAAGGGGTAGCTGTTGGTATCTCACAGGCAAATTATGCCTCAGGATATAATGCCTCGGGATATAATGCCTGTATCATATTCTCGGCGCATGAGAGGCAGCAGGCTGCACATTACCTTCACTCAACACAGATTGCAGGACCGGTCGGCGCAGGTATTTCTTTCAGGTCCGAATGAATTTGTCTATTGAGCTAAGGTTGGGCATGCCACATGCACTTGTTGAAAGCAGTGACACTCAAAAGACCCTGTGTTCATATAACTCAAAAATCCTCCCTCTGCACACGATTATTAACTGGATGTATAAAATATAAGATTTGACCCAATGACACTGAAATTGTTATTTGTAGTCATGGTTAAAACATTTAAGAGGAAATGAGTGTGAAATGAGAAAAGTATAATTTCTTACCTCTGTGAAGGTCAATAAAAGCAAAAGTTTCAGCATTTTTAATGTTGGCGTTCCCATGACTCTTCTCTGCTGAGCCACTGCCTTGAGGCGAGATGTGTGATGCTGTTTCTCAAAATGACTTTAGGGAACAAGCTCTGGCTTAAATTTGACTTCTTTTTTTTTTGTTCTCCCTCCCTCCCTTTCTCAGATGAAACGACAGGTACTTTATTGTTTCAGCAAATACCAAAGAGCCCAAAGGCTGTAACTCCTCCCCACGGGGCTGTTCGGTGGCTTATCGGAGCCGGAGTAGACCGCTGATCTTTGTTAGGTGAGGATGTAGAGGAAAAACTGTCTTGCAGATCCTTTGTTTTAACAACTGTGTCTCTAAAAAGCACAAATGGTGCAAATTGATTCCTGATTGTAGTCAACAATCAATGAAAACTACCCTAACCTCCCAGCTAAGAAATATGAGTTATTAAACAAAAACAAAACTTGATATTAGTGACCTCTTTTTCAGGAAGTTTCATGGCCTGTTTAAGGTTTCATTCAAACAATACATTATCTACCGGGGTAGATCCATGATATCTTGTGGTAGATGACACCTCTCTACAAGTTAGTCATAATTTAGTCATCAATTTGTCAACTCAAATCGAAGAACCACACTTTGTTAACTGAAAAAATCAATACAGTGTGTCTGCCGGTGTCAATAAGGTAAAGCATTTGCAACTGAAGCACATGACATAGATAATTCATCTTTCAATCAACTCAAATCAATAGTTTCTTTCACCACAACACTTGCAAACAAATCAAACCAGCAGAAACAAGCTGGATCATGTAACCACATACATCATGCATTTGGACAACTAATTTAATATATTACATTTTACTAGAGCTACCGTACTGTTATAACGTGAATGTATCCACAGTTCAGTGTTCAAACGGTTCCAGTTAAGGTGACACAGTTGAGATGAGGTGAGGTTATAGCTTTTCTTCTCCCCAGCGGGCGTCAGGTGTGTTATGAAGATGGTAGGCAGGATCCAAGGAGCCTAGATAAAATCTTTTGTGCATAAGGCCAAAAGGAAGGAGCTGCTCATATTCAACTCCATGGAAATTAGATAATGACGCTTTAAAAGAGTTCACAGAACAAAAAGTGTCAGATCTTTCATTGTTTTGTATTATGTTACGACGTAATTCAATTCATGGTCAATGGAGCAAATCATTGTTTTATCTTATCATTAGGACAATATAAAAAAATTCAGATTTTCTTGATCTCGAATCATTACGTGTTTAGTCAAGATAATTAACAGACCTTTTATTGAGTTGTGTAATTGAGGAACATTTATTTTCTACCCTAGCTCTGTGCAGAAGGATGCGTGTGTCTACTCATGGACTAGAGGCTCTCCTGAGCTTTAGCTTACATCAAAGAGGACACCATTAATGTTTATATCTCGCATTGTCATGACCAAGAGCCTCAGGTGCAGGCTTCCTTCTGCACATTGATACAGTACAAATAGAAAAAGGAGGTGTGCTCAGTGTCACGATCTTAGTTTTACGTCACGGTTTTAGTTTGGTCTGTCTTGTCATGGTTTTGTTTTGCAATTCTGTTCTCCCTGTGTCTTGTCTTCCTTCCTGTCGTTAGTTTCCCTGGTGTGTCTGATTGTGTTCACCTGTTGCCCTTGTGTTGCCCGGCTGTTTGTGTTGCCCGGCTGTTTCTCGTCTCGTGATTACCCCTCCCTGTATTTAGTCTTGTCTCTTCCTGTGTTCGGTGTTGGTTCATTGTTTGTCTTTCATGTCTCCCTTCATCTTGGCCACAGTCACCTTTTGTTTGGATGCTACCTCGTGCTACAGTACCTGTTCATGGATTCGTGTTTTTCAGCTTTTGGAAATAAAGCTCGCCTTTTGTTTCATTTTGAAACCCGCTTCCCTCCTCAATCTGCATTTGGGTCCTATTTTTCCCCAACCCCAACACTGAGGACTGTTTCTCATCCCCAAAACATGTTTACAAAACCGGGACAGCACTCCAAAGGCCCACTTTGAATACAAATGTTGAATCCCTACCAAAGCAGACAAAGAAAATCAGCTGTTAAAATCCTCTAAAGACAAAATAAGTATCCTGAGCAACTTTCTAGGAGGTAGCAGGGCAGATGACCAGTATCTTCTTTGTACAGTTTTCTAAGTAAACCTCGTTATTCAAGTCCTTTGACCCTTCAATTGGAGTGAATATCATAAAGATATAAGTAAAGAACACTTTTGTTGTTTGATCATCTCAGAGAAAGGAGTTATCCAATCAGTGTCTGTGTCTTTCCCACACCTTTAAAAAAAAAAATCATATGTATTTCTTTGTGGGGAAAACGATCTTTGTTGTCTCATTTACTGTAAGGGGCACATGCTTTGCCTCACACAAACACACATGCACACTCATTGCAGTGCTGCTGATCATTTAGAAATGACTCAAATACTGCATCGCACACACTTTCCAAAAATGTTGAGAAATTGATCAGCATTTCCTTTATTCAATTGTCTTATTTTGTCAGCTGTTAAAAATGTTGTTGTCTGATAATCACAACGAAAGGAGTTATCCAATCGTTTTCTGTGTCTTTCCTGCACCTTTCTTTTTTAATCATGTTTATTTCTTTGTGGGGAAAAACTATCTTTGTTGTCTCATTTACTGTAAGGGGCACATGCTTTGCTTCGCACAAACACAAACATGCACCACACACGCAATTTGCAAACATGATATGAGGTGAAAAGGCTAACCGAAAGTTTTATGTGGCGTGCAGTCAGGTTTCACAAAGGCAAATAACAATCATTATTTGTATTAAAAGTCATTTGGAAATTACTATAATACTACACAGCGTTTCCTTTAAAGGTCCCATGTCATTCTTTTCCGGTTATTGCCCGTCCCCTTGTGTGTTATGAAGGTTTTTATGCATGTAAACGGTCTGCAGAGTCACAAACCCTCAAAGTACACCCTGTAGCGAGTAGCGACACAGAAAATACCTGTCTGCCCCAGAACGCCTCGTTGGAGATTTCTCTTTTTCCATTTGCTTCTTCCTGGGTACAGTGACGTGCCCATACCATAGGCCCATAACCAAATGGACACGCACGCACGCACACCATCAAAATAGGCGATTCATTTAATCAACTTAAAAATAAAAATCTTTGCAGCTTTTGTGTATATTAAAAATGGGTTATTATTACACATTCAACATGAGATAAACCGCACTAAAATCCTTGATCCAGACAGTGACCTGGTGCTACACTTCCTGCTGTGTATTTGTGTCAGACTGCCCTGGTCACACTTCCCTCACTGTGACTACTCTGCCCTGCTGGTGGCCTTCAGGTTAGTGAACACTGAGAATATCACCTGGACTTTAAACAATCAGACAGAGCAGGTCAGGAATGTTGTTTGGACACGTCTTTTCCCTGATACCCCCCTCAGAACAACAGGGAAACCCGCAAACAAAAAGTGAAGTCAGCCCGGCACCAGCAGGCTGTGAGACGACAAAGCCCTCCGACAGACACTCAGTAAGCAGACACTGTGTCAGCAGCACCCACAGGCCAGCGCATTAAGGTGTCACATCAGCATAGCAGCTATAAGGACACTCATCTGAAATAACGACAGAGAGGGATTTTCCTGAAATGTAAGATCTGACCTGGTTTTAATTTGATTTAAATAGATGTCCTAATCCTTTGGCAGCTTGACTGGACTGGATATCTAAGAGTTCAGAAGCAGGTGAAATAGAACTGAAAAAAAGACGGATTATAAAAAAACAGGGTTTATGTTTATTGCTTCTTCTGCTGGGCCCTTACTAGAGGTCACATGTGCATCATATCAGTCATCTTGTGTTGGACATTGGTTTTTTTCCGGTGTGAAAATAAATGAGATGCTGGATGCTTTTCCTTAAAAATAATTAAGTGGCATTAAGGCATGTAATAACAATGCAAATATGTACATAAAATGCAATTCATAAATAAAAGTGCACTTTACAAAGGTTTACATTTTTATTTTTGCAGTTTGATTTCAGACTTCCAATTAAATTATAAATAAACAAACATACAATCATGTAAAAAAAACAATAACTTAACACAAACACTTCTTTAAATAACTTATTATCCAACAATGAATTGTCCACAAAGACACACAGTACAGATGGATGATTACAGAGTAAACTGATCTGAACTCTTCTTGTTGTGGCGATGCTTCCTGCCCCCTCGTGGCTGCTTGTGCAGTTTACTGTGGAGATGAGCCTCTGCTAGGTCAGCTGACAGCCTCTTGGCCAGGCGGTCGGTGGTCCTCTTCATGCTGCGGGCCACCTCTATAGCCTGGTCCAGAGTCCTGCTCATTTCTTCCTCCTAAAAACAGGTTTCCATGAGCTGAGCATGGACTAAAACTCACAACAATGACCAATTGTTTGCTTTTCTTGTCGAGGAACACAGCAGATGTTCCTGGATACTGACAGCAGGATGTGTGACAGAATAGTCAGCAGCCATGCATGTGTAGAGGTGGGATGGCTCACCTTGCTCCCTCTGCGTCTGCCTGTCTTGCTGATAGTCTTTGAGGACACTGCTGCTGGGGACGGGGTCCTCTGGAAGTACACATCACTGGGCAGGAGGGCGGTGTCTGACTGGGTGGAGCGCTTTCTGTGGACGTGCAGCGGAGGCTCCCTCACTTTATAGCTGAGTTTGAGGACAGAATGCAAGAGAATGATATCATTGAATATGTTTGTGTGGGAAACCTCTGATAAATATATGTCTGCTTGCAGTTAGAGTTGTGTTTGTGTCACTTGCTCACCTTGCAGGCAGGCTGCAGCAGGAGCCGTAGCTGACCTGGAGAAGAGGCTTCTGAAGAGAGGAGAAAAGAGACGTCCTCCCCTTGGAGTAAAAACTCTCCATGATGGCAGCTAACAGCAGAGACATGAAAAGCACTGCGGTATGTATTCCCAGCAAACTCAATACTGCATAATGTATGATTTTTTATTTGAAGTTGGGGATTGTGTTTTATCTCTGCCCTGTTGGACACTGTTGTTATTGTGCTTTTTAGTATATGCCAATTAGTTTATTTTGGAAAAATACAATTTAAATCTGTCATATTTAAGACAACACATACTGTTTCAGTTAATAATCACAATGACAATTTTTTTCTTTTCTTTGGAAGTTTTTCCTTGTACGGTGTGAGGGTCTAAGGACAGAGGGTGTCGTATTGTCATACTGATATTCTGTACACACTGTGAAGACCACTGAGACAAATGTAACATTTGTGATATTGGGCTATATAAATAAACATTGATTGATTGATTGATTGATGACAACAAACTGTTGACGTTATAATCATAAGGTCATAAAATAACTTACTTTGTGTTCTCTGCTTGCCTCCTTTTAAAGGGGAGCTGGTCAGACGAGAGTCCTTTCCCTCTGACCCTGACGGACACAATATTAGATTCATTATCCTTTCTGTGTACATCAAATGAAATTCAGAAGCAAAGTAATGATGTCCTGAACTGTCAAAACACGTGTGGCCCTGACCTCTGTTGGATTGCAGCGCCTCATGTAGCTTATATTGACTCTCAGGTGCAGATCGCACACTGCTGCTGCCTCTCCTGCCCTCTACAGGTGAGCTCTGCAGCTGTAACATCATCTCCGAGCCAGATGTGTCACCACTGTCTGTACCTGAAGAGCACATGATTACAGACATGGAGTGGTTTGCTCCAATTTGCTTATTAGTGTGAACTGGTAGAAGAGTACCTTTGCTCTTGCTTGGTTGCATGTCTGAAGAGATCCAGTCCTCTGTCCTCGCCTCACTGGAACTGAGATCGCACACAGTTTGTGTGTTACTCTGTGGCCTTCACACAACACAGGTAAGAATAAAAAGGATCACCATGTCTCATCAACTGTCTAAAAGGAATATTCTGGAATTGCATCTATTGTGCAGTATCTGTTTATCTCATGGAAGCTTTTTATTTGTGGTTATCTGATTGTTATCCAATAAATATTGAAGGTAAAATACAACTAAATGTTACATCAACACACCCTAACATTGCCCATTATTCTGTTCCAATCGAAGGACCCGCTCCTCACCTGTTGCATGCTGGTCTGTGGTGGGTCCGGGGTCTGGTTTTGGATTTGTGCCCCTGCCTGTATTTGGAGGTGAGATAGTCCATCTTCTGTGCCAGATGAGGCAGCTGGACCAAGCCCTCGTTCAGTTCTTTCTTCAGCCGGGATACCTCTGACTGCAAGGCCAGGATAGCCTCGCTAAGCACATGAAAACACACAGAGATGTGCAGACGTCCACTATGAAACAGGCAGTGTGAAGATTAAGACTTGTATCAGATTTGTACTATGATATTTTCTTTATTGTGTGTTTTAACACATTTTTGTCTCTTTTAACATACTGACCTGTTGCAGGAGCACGAGTCCAGCGGGCTGCCTCTCTCCTCCGTATCCATGGTGATGCTCAGTGCTGGTTCAGACACTTGGTGACGGAGCTGGGCAGAGAGGCTGCTTTCAAACTCTGTTCGGTCCGTGGTGGAAAAGAGTTAATCATGTCTTTATTGACCAGATCAAATAAAAGCAGATCTTCTTCCTTCAGGCAGATTTGCTCACCTTGCAGCCTGACTGAAGGCTCCTTGGTGGTGCTCTCCACCCAGTGCTCCACTGCTGCGCCACAGGGCTGTGTCTGCACAGAGGGGTGGGGGCTGGCCCACCGCTGGGGGACAGGGTGAATGGCTGTCTGCACGTTGGAGCAGGAGCCCTCACTGGCTGAGCTACTTAAACCATCATTCTGGGACTGCACACTGTAGAGGGGAGGATCAAACTGTTATTGGTATGGACTTAATGCCTGTGGATCATTTGAATAAATACTTGGATGTGTACCTTTCTGGGAGCAGATTCTGCTGAAATGGTCCGGAGGTGGATTGATTTAAGTATGAGCTCCCAAATCCACTGTCTGTCTCTGGACTCACAATCCTCTGCATCCCAGAAAAAACCACACATCAGTCAAAACAAAGACGCCAGTGCATCCTCCACGTCACTTAAACATCCTGTGACTGACCTGTGATACAGAAGAGGTGTTGAGGGGCGGCTCTGAGGGACTGAGGCTATCTGAGGGTCTGGGTGCATCGAAGGAAGAGGAGATCTCCACAGCCAGACTAGCACTCTCGCCCAGATCACATTCACCTGCCTGGTTCAGGACACTATCCGGGGTGCTACTACTGCAACAACAACAACAACAACAACAACAACAAGTGAGATATGTAGTGAGTCTGTGGAGCAGGGAGAGGGGAGTTTGAGGGTTTTGTTGTTTAAAAGTTTAAATACATGTGAAGTTAGCTCACTTACACATTAAAGCAATTACAAGATGGATTACTTGTATTAGCCATGCAAGGGGTAACAGTTAGCTCTTCTACTTCTACATTGTCAGGTACACTTACCCGTGGGGTGTCCAATGCCTCAGTCTTGAAGATGAGCTACTTTCACTCAAGTATGCTAAGATGTTACTGTGATCCAACGCCTCTGACAAGACAGAGCCTCTCGCTTCTTCAGCTGTCTGTCCTCCTAGTCCCTCCAGAGAGCCCAGTGAGCTCCTGCAGGACAGAGAGGAGAACCTGCACACAGAGACATACACACTGTGTGGAACCTAACACCAACACTGCACCTGAAACACTATCTGCCCACAGGAAGGCTGAGAACGTGCCTGTTATTATTGAGCACACACACAGATGCAAGAACCTCTCAAAACATCAATAGCAAGGAACCATTCTAACGGTGAAACATGCACAGTGGGATATTTTATATAGCATCCTAAACGAGGGTTTTTCGGCACACTACATTATTCATATCTTTTTCGATTGTTTCAAAAATGTTAACAAGTACCTTGAATGGGAGTAGCTGTTATTTTTCAGTAAAATGTCCGTTGTTATGAGTTCACTGCTTTGTTGTAACACATCATCTTCATGGACTTCACTGGCCTCCTCCACTTCCTCCTCTTTTTCTTCCTCTTCCTCCGTCTTATACACCTCGGTAGAAAAACGTGCACATGACACAGTCACACAATTTGCAGTTAGAATAATTTAGAAAAGTGTCAATGATTCTTCTTTTTTTAACATATTTTACACATCTATTGTAGAGCTGTATATATTGTTAAATGCCACTATTTCCAATTCCTTTTAACATTCATATTTTTGTTTTTAAATAGTCAGAACCTATCCAACCTTTGCATTTCAAATCTATCATTTCACATATCAATAATACAAATAAATGTGTCTGTTTATCTGTCAGAGCAGGTGGAACATCACCAAGCTTGGTGGCGAGACATTTCAAACAACGCCAAAAATGATCCGTCTAATAATTATTGAAGTATTTGGACTGAGATTCCAAGGTCAGTGAGTGTGGCTGTGAGTTGGTTACCTCATGCAGGGATGGTGGAGGTGAGGGTGTGGGCATGCAGAGAGGAGTGGGCTTCACATGCAGCATCTCCTTCATGTGTGTGGGAGTGGAGGACGAGTGGGGTGGAGATATCTGCTCACACACGTTTTTATCTATCATCTCCTTTATGTCCTCAAGGTGCATGCCTATCCTGAAAATGTCTCCCTCCACCAACCTGCACATGTTTTAACACACACATACACATTTCGTGAATGGATGCAAACACATGATACTGACACTATCACGGCGGTGCGATGGTTGTGTGGTTTCAACCTGTTTGGGTCAAATGTGCCGGCGTTCCGAAACAGGCCCATGTAGCTTTGCATCTCCAGAGCCCGGTGCTCTTCCTTCCTACTGATGTATTTCCTCTCCAGTTGGTCCTGAGCCTCCATCATGCTCCTCAACATCTGACAATGGACACGAGTTATATTTTATTCATCACCACATTCTGTACTTCACATATAGAAATCTGTGAAGGAACAATACTAACCATTTGCTGTTCTGCCGTGCTCATTGACATGTTGCTCACACTCAATTTGAATTCTTCCACCTAAATAGAAGAATTTTGATAAATGGTTGAGTGCATTTTATGGCAATTTAGTAATATCCTGACTCATCTTCAAACGTACATTCTGCATGAACTGGCTGATGATGTCTGTCAGCTCTGCAGTCATTATTTCCCCGTCACTGGGACCCTCCTCAGGCTGGCTGGAGGAAGCGGCGGTCACCACTGTGGTGTTGCTCTGGGGGGTGGTTTCTCCTTTCTCACCAACATGTTCTTAATTCAAAGCAAGGATAGATTGAAACACACTGAATAATAATAATAACAATACATTTGATTTATTTTGTGCCTTTCATGAATCCCAAGGACTTGGCAAAACAAACAGCATATTAATATATACTGTACATTTTGCACTCACAGGTTATTGTTTAAGCATTGCTGTCAATGTCAACTTGTTATGTTGCCAGATGTTTTTTATTTTTAGGAAGAGCAACAGAAGCACTGGGTCGAAAACAATGTTCCCCTCTGGGACAATACATATAACCCTACACCTTCCGTTATAACATCTAATCTTTAGATTACAGATGAGGGGACTCGCTTCTTTTATAAATGTTTTATTCTGTATTTACCTCATCGGTGTAAATGATGGAGAACATAAGCTAATATTTAATCAGTGTGCTCGAATTTGTTAATTTTGGTAAACTATCAAAAATAAATACAAATTAAACATGAATCATACAGCTACGAGTTGTGATTTAAAAATGTGACATAGATATATTTCAGTTAGGTGTTAAATTGATTAGTTAACAACCATTGTTTTCCACTTTATTGAAGTGCTCCATCAGCAAAGTAAAGAGGTCTGTGCAACTAGAAAAGTGTCATCTGACCTCATGTATCACTATGGAAACCAGCTGCACGCTCCACTGCATAATGCTGTCCTGTCATAATATCAGATGTCGACACTGAGACATACCTGACGTGGGAAGGCGAGGAGGCGAAGATCCAACATGGCTTCCCTCAACTAAGTTTCCCTGATGATCATCTTCACACTCTAAATAAAGCATCACCTCCGAGGAGGGCGGCACCTGTTAAAGAGATCCATAAACGTAAGGTTACTGAAACTGTAAATGATTTCTTGCATGATATGGGTCAGTCAAAAAATGCACCAACTTTGTACTTACATTGGTTCCTATTCTCATTTGATCTATAAGGTTCTCTGCTTCAGCATACTTGGTAAGTAGTTTGTCATATTCAGCCTAAAGACATATGGAAATATTCAAATGTTAATCCCAAGGAATGTGAACAGAATTATTTGTGCGCACATTTTTGAGAGAATACAAGCAAACTTCACCAAAGGCCGACTACATCCTGAATGTTTCTACCTGCAGGTGATGCACCAGTGCTGGAGCAGTCTGTTTGTCCTCGTCTTTGAAGACATAGGGCTTCTCAGATGGCTGGATTGAATCTTCCATGACTCTGTTGATCAAATCTAACATCCCTGGAGAGGATTGGGCTCTGTGCAAGGTGCTGGGACTCTGAGGAACAGGTCCACTCTGAGCTTTGGGGATTTTTACCTTTGAGGCGACCTTGGAGAAGTCAGGGAGTGGGTAATGGACCTTGCCTTGGCCATACTTGATGTCGCTGAAGGACCTGGTGCGCACAAGTGGGCCTCTCTGAACCAGATCATCCTCTTCATCCTTTTCCTGATTCTCTAGATCTACATCGCTTGTATCCCCACTGCCCTGTTCTGAGTTTATACTTGGAGAGCAAGATATTATACTGTCAGAAGCAGCAGAGGGGACATTATCAATTTCACTTTCTGCTTTTTCCTCTAAACTTGAATTTTTGGATGCAGTCTTCTCATTCCTCATGTCCGAACAGAAGCTCTGATTGGTCTTGGAGCTACAATTAGGGCTCTCTGAGTGGTTACTCTTAATTACTGTGCTGTTATGTGTTGGACGCCAGCTAAACAAAGTGTCTTCCACGCTCTCCAGCAGAGACACCTCTGGCAGGGTCTCCGCCTCGATCAGCCTAACTGACCGCAATAACTCCTCCTGGGAGAAATGTTGCAGCAACAGCTGGCTCATATCTGAAGGACAAGGACATGCGGGGGCAACCTTAAATGACTTGGAAGCATCCAAACGGTTTTCCCGTTCAGTATTGGCATCCACTTGCGACAAAGTTTCTTGTTTCTCAGAGTTATGACCAAGAGAAGCCAAGCCTTCGATGATTTCCTCTCGATCCGTTCTATTACATTCAAGCACACCAGGAACGTCAGGACTTGAATTAAATGTATCTCTTCTGTCAGAGCTCATATCAACCTCAGAGGTAGCCGTTTGGTTGAAATAGAGGCTTCCGAGGTCACCATCATAAGGTAAGTCATCCTGATCCTCGTCACTGGTATCTTGTCCTGGTTCTTCACGCTTTAATGGCTGCTCGTCTTGCACGGTGTTCGGTCTTTGGGCAGACACATGCAATATGCTGCTCTTGGTCTTGCTCTCTACAACCCTCTTACTCTGACTGCTGACAGAACTGGACTCTGAGGAGGTTACGTCCAAGGGTGACAGCTCTGTGCTCCCTGTAAGTTAAAGAACAACAACTACATAAATACCAAAATAGAGGGTTGCATGGATTCCTTTAAGCCATTGCATTCACTTTGTGGACATATAACATTTCACGTTTTAATGAAAGCTCTAAATGTGAATAATTTGTCATTACAATATATATATATTAGGAACCTGTTCTGAATCTGAGAGAACGACTATTTTATTAATGCAAACTTTGCTAAAAGTTTATAGAGTTTTTCAGAAAGTATATTGATGTATAGTTCAGGATAAATGAAAACAGACAGATTAACATCCAACCAAAAAACAAAAATAATAAATAGAGGTGACTCCAGGACTCACCGCTGAGATGAATGCTGGACTCTGAGGCTGCAGACTCTGCCTCGGACAGATGTAAGGCTAAAGAACTCTCCAAATCACTGAGGTGGAGACTTTCATCCTCACTGAGGTCAACAAAGATGCTCTGCTGAATGCACCTCTCCCAGAGAACAGTGGGCAGGTCCTCTCCCTGAACATCCTCATCTGATTCCTCTCCCTCCATGGACACTGTTTTCACCTGTGTCAAGGAAGGAGGATGGAGCACCTGTTTTCATCACTTAGCAACGCAACTTGTTAAGTGACAACATTGGATCAAAATGTGCTAATCCGTCAAATATTTAACACACTTTGCATTGTGTGGTCAAATGTTTGCGTGACTTGTACAGTACAGTGTTTGTGGGAATGATGTTTATGGTTAAAAGTGTGTGTGAAACAGCAGTATAAGAAATGTTAGTCAACTACTTAAAATAAATTCCAAAATACAAAAATACTCCATTTCTAGAAAAAGTCCTATATTTTAAATAATAGTTAAAAGTGTTATCAGCATTTACCAAAAGTAAAAGTACCTCTTGTGCATTTTGCTGCAGTTACCGGTATTTCTTTTGTATCCATATTCTAAAATAGTAATACATATCAATATGTATTGTAATATTTGTATGTACAGTATAATAACTATATGTCAGATAAATGTAATAAATTAAAATGCACATTATTTCATATTTGTATTTATTTTGTAATAGTATATACTGTACATTAAGTAGCAGAAGACCTATTCAAGTGCAGTATGAGTAATCCAAACTGTACTGTAAGTACCCTATTGTAGCTTCTCGAGTGAATGTAATTAGTTGTTATGAGTGATGAAAGAAGTGCAAATCTGTTAACCACAGATAAAACTCATAGATTCAAAATCTTACAAGTAAGTTAGTTCACGCTCTTTTTATTCTAACTATTAAGAATAATAATTTGTTTAGTACAGTTTTTGTAATTAATTTTAATTTGCAAAGTAACTACAGTAGTGGAGAGAAGATTACCTCCACCCTTGAAGTATGATATAAGTTTCAATGAGCAAAAAATAAAAAAGCTCAATTAAATTGCATTGCAGGCTACTTTAAAATAGACTACTAACGCTGCAGTAGCTTACTTGAGTACATTTACTCAGTAATTGTTCCACCATGTTGAGTGCGGCATTACAACAAATAGGCTACACATTAACACTGAACAGTCAAAAAGCAAGTACACATTTCCGCTCCCGTTCTGCTATTTGCTAACTTTACAGTCTAACATTACGTTGATGTGGTAACTTACTCCGCCTTTAAACTGGTTCTCAACAGTGATCCGGTCCACAGCCGCTGCTCCTTCCCCTGACATCATCCTACAACTAGCTGCAGTGTTTCTGAGTCTTTCTTTCTTGACATATGCTTTCTTGAAAGGTTTAGTGTCTGTGGCATCATTAATAATGAAGTCTGCATGGCAGCGCTGAGCGTCTGGAGCCCGGCTGGCAGCGTACAGGCGTACAGTGTGGTTGCTAGGAGACGATAATGAAACCACCAAAAAGACTAACTGATGTTAGTTAGCGTTAGTAAGTCAATACAACCATGTATTAAGACACTTATTGAGAGTCTTTTAGTGTGTCTGACTACACCCTGACAGCGGCCAGGTGTCCCTTTGTGCTTACACTGAGCAAAAGTGTGTCTAAAAGTCATACATGATAAAGTTTGTTTGTCTAGTACTGACAGCCAAATAATGAAAATACGTCACCTCTTTTCTATTCAAATCTATTGGTCCAATGACAGTTGTTCAGGGCGTGGCTATCTTTGAATGTCGCCCACTGATTGGCTACTCGGCGAAAACAGTACAGCCACAAGGTTTTTCTTCTTTCTCGCCCGAAGTTAAATCGAAGTTTTACAAAAGTTAAATGACAATGTAGTGTAAGGCTAACTATAGTACAGTTTGACAGTAAATAACAGACGTCTGCGTTTAAAAAAAATCGACCTTATGTTTTTATTCTTGTGAGAAAGTAAAGAAAAGAAGAGGATAATTCACCATTGTTCGAACTGGATCGTCTAACGTAAGTTGAGCAGCTAACATGCTAGCTTGCTAATCTCTAGCTGGATGTGATAGTGTAACTAAAGAGGGGTGAATTCACTGCCCAATGTTGAGTCTTTGAGTTGATGTTAAATTTAAGACAAAAATATAGTGCATCAAGATCGTGTTTTATCACAATCCTCCCTTCAAACCCTCTTATTGACGAGTAACGTCTGTAGAAGCTCATACTGACAGTTATTTGTCCTGTAAAAATAATCATAACGGAATTCGGATAAGCAATAATGTTACTCTTTATTCGCTGCCAGATTATATCTATAAGAATCATAAACATATGTTGTATTTTAAACCTGATGTATATAGCTAAATAGTATACATACTTACTGCTAAACTGCATTTGTGTTGCATAGTTTTGTCCACGTTCATTCATATGTCATGTCACATTAACCTATTACATCTTATGCCAGTTTAGTAATGCACACTTTTTACAAAAATACACACTTCACCCAGTATTAGTATTTGGCATATGTACAATCAGTTGCCATTTTATAATGTAAACGTAACTAAAACGAATGCAACAGCCCTGCGAGGAATCTTTTTTTGGTTGAAAAACAAAGGTGTTGATTTAAAAATGGATGGTTATTTTGGAGGCTGTAGTTTGAGAGTCTGTTGACATATGTTTGCCTTATTGTGAGTTGGGTTTCTAATATTTAGCCTTCCCTCATTGAGTTATTATGTATACCATGTTCATGTATCCCATAAACTGGAAACTGAGGGTGTAAATCTCCACTTATTTAGTGTGATTTCAATGTATCATAGTGTCCATAATCATGTAGGCAAAATACTCTCAATATACTTTGTTCTGCAACAGGTGTACAGTTATTCATGGTCACAACACTTTTCCTTGCAGGCTTCCCAGATTTCCTGTTCCTGTGTGGAAGACTTACCGGTCAGTATCCCAGTACTTATGTTGCTGTTTCATTGTTTTGGTGCTGGCTCATGGTGTCATGCTGAAAGGTGTTTCCATATTTAGATTGGGCTGTATGTGTCAGGAGTCCTTTTGGTGCATCAATGGCCTGTAAGCACAATACATCTGCTGTGTGTATTTAAGATGAAATCATGTCCTCTTTGGGACTCAAGAGTCAGATGATTACCCGCGTGAAGCTGTCATTACAAAACAACCTCTTGTGTCCTTTGATGTTCCTTTTAGTCATGGCCCTTTTCCTTCCTGTTACACGCTTGTTCATGCTTACTTTAACTGTAGTTTGGCAGGTCTCTTTAAAACACACCCAGTTGGCATACAATAGCGGAAAAGGCTGCACGAACACTGGCACACATCAATAGGTGATTATAATAATGTCTAGGAACATGTAGTGCACACACTAACAAAGCATAGTTTGTATTATAACTTTTCACATTCACACAGCTTTTTAATGTCAGACAGTTCCATATATATGTGCTATGAATTGCCAGAGGCTGTTTTGTTTAGTTAATGCATTGGTAAGATACAAGCCTCCTCTTGCAATATCAGCACTCAGCAGCCACAACACTACTCTGATATTCACAGCTGTTTGTTCTTCACAAACAAGGCTTATCTATGTATCTTCCCCTCAGTTCTAGCTTTAGTGTTGAATTACCACCGCCACTCACACTGTGTGGAGCCTTTTCATGAAGAGGAATTTACCAGAACAACAAGAGATTCTGACATCAACAAGGCATGATTAAGTTCTGCAATTTGTCAAAACAGTTTTTGTTTCTGTTTTGTTTGCCATCTGTTTTTAAGAGGTTTCTCTTCTTGCAGTATGAGCTCAGTGCTGATTTTAAGCATGTTTCAGATCAAAGGTCCTAATCAAAAGTACTTTATTAACACCGGCCTCCTTTTATGTACAGTCAGTAGGACTAGGCCTGGATTAGTCACAGTACATTTTTTACTTTGAAGTAATATTACAATAAGGCAATTTAGTAATGTATGAAGTTACCTATGTGTGCGGGACACGTTGAGTTGCTAGAAAAAGAGCACAGTAGTGACTGGTCACATATCGTATGACTAAATAAAGAACCTTGAACCTTCATATACAGAGCCAAAACTATCAAATGCAATGCCATGTGCCGGTGCCATGTGTTTTAACAGTCTCTGGAAGGTTTTCAAATAAACACACTGCTATTTGTGTCATGTCTTTGTTGTGTTTGAACTGTTATTAGCATAAAGAATTACCCCAGTTTGCTCAAACTGGTCTGCCCCATTTTCCCTTGTGTGTGTGGGGGGATGATGGGTTAAATGTGGGGGACAAATGGGTGTGGCTAATATGACCTCATGGAGAAATTAGGTAATGATTAGCTCTGGTCTTTGCTTGGGTCTATCTTATCCATGGAGCTTGCTTATCACTGTCTTTTCCTCTGGTGGAATTTGCGTACGCACAGTCGGATCTTCTGTTTTCTCATTTTTCCGAGCTTCAATTTGAATTGAATCACCATTTTCTTGATGAATCAAGCAGGTTGCTTTTCTTTTCTCCCTCTTGATTGCATTGACACACTCAGATCATATGTTTCTGCCATCTCTGCCTGCATAGATTACGTTCTGTGGAGTTCATTGCTTTCTCAGCAACTTTAGAACACACACGTCTCCAAGCCTGGATGAATTGAGTCACAGCTTGCCGGGTGTTGACCCCCATCCTTTCATTCCCGCCGTGCTCCCTCACTTTCTGCCTGTCCTGCTTGTGCACGCTGCTGTTTGGTTGGCGTTGCCATGGCACCGTATGGCCAGAAAGAGGCTTCACATACAGCATCTTGTGTTCTCTTCACAGAGGGCCGCTGAGGTGCAGTGACACACAGTAGACGAACGCAGCCGAATGGACTGGCGCTCAGGACTCTGACACTCAGAGGGGTCTCCTCCCCCTGTCCACACTCAGCAGAGGGACGCTCAGACCTGAACGTATTCCGTGACCTTTTGTCTGGTTTTCCTAATCCTATTCAACCAAAGACTTTTTATTTTATTTTGGTGGCTCTTGGTTTTAAACAAAACCATTTTTTTCCCGTGACAAAACTGGGATTTCCCCTCATATTATGCACATCAATGGATACCAGTGGCTCAGTGGTTAGCATGGGATCTGAGGAGCAGTCCTTTCATGTCCGCTACAGGTAGGAGACTCTCGCCTCTCAACTAAAGTATGGTTGTAGAGTAGATTTCCTGTCTCTTTTTTCTTTACATTTTGCTTTCCCTTGTTCGTTTTAGAAGGGACTGTGAGTTAAATGATTAGATGTAATTAGAGAAGAACAATATCTTTTATAATTGTCATTATTTTAACCCGTGTTACATAAGATGTGTCAGGTTACAGATACGGTAGTTATTTATGTTTGACCTTGTTTAGGATGACCTTGTGCGTATTATGAAAAAAAGAATTGCAGCCCAAATGATAGAGTTGGAAGGTACTGTAATGTCACAGAGCTTTCCGTGGGATTGTTGACTAAGGGCAGGCCAGTTTCCCCAAACAGGCGTGAGCCAGCTGTCCCTATATACTCAGGTAAAGAGCTCTGCAGCAGGTGTGTCCTGCTCCTGCATGCTTCAATATTTAATAGGCCTTGAAAAATTCATCTTTGCTTGCTTTGTTTTTCACCACACGTGTGTTCAATTTATTTGGATAGAGTAGGCGTCTGCTTGGTGGGAGGATATGTTTTCCCAATGGAAACTACTCTGGATTGTTATGGATAATTACTTGATTCCATTAAACTTCCCTACAGAGTCTTCCTGCACCTGACACGTCTAATAAATCTACTTAGCACTCACCAGCGACATAATCTGCCGGGTACGCACTACAGCCGTTATCTCAGGTGACCCGCTCAGCAGAGAGCGCTTTACAGACAAGCAGATTAGCTGAGAAAATGCCGATGGAGCAGTTTCCATGCTGCCATGCATTGAAGGTAAATACTCTGACGGCATCACAAGCGTTTCCTTGAAAGTGTTCCAATGCGTGAGTGATGCTAAAATAGCTCTATGATGTCGGATGACTTTTTTAAAGACTTAAATGAGCGTCAAGCTGAATCTTGGCGACCTCTTTGAGTCCAGAGAACAAGTTGTTTTGCTCTCTTTATGCTTCACACAAAAAGAAGGAGCTGCAATCTTAAAGTTTTTCTTTTGGAGACTTCAGTAGATGCCTATCACAAGCTGCATGCGCTGTTGTTGTTGTTGTCGTAGGACCCGAAAAGCCAGCAGGTAGGCTAGTATTTTAGTGTTTGAAACTTATGTTGTTAACTTGACTTTTCATAACGCCATGTTTGGCTTTGTTCACCAATTATAGCCTGAATGATGAAACAAGCTGCTTTGTTTGGGGTTTTATTTTAATAGCACACCATAGATATTGCTTCACATGACAAATCCACGGTTAGATTGTGTCTTTAGGTTGGTTTTGGCTCAATAAAGGGAGAACTTGACTTTGGAGCCTATCACTTCCCAACAATACAGTTTCCTGAAAAACTAAAGTCGGCAGACTAAAATGTTTTGCTTTGTTCTCATACGCCTCCTGATCTAAAAATAGATAAGTCCCAAACAATTGTCACAAGTCTCTTTCATCTGTGCCTAACCTCATTTGTTACTCACTAAGCCTAGCTGTTTAAGTGGTCTCCTCTGTCCAACCCTTCTTTCTTTATATTGATGTTGTAACTACAACCTGGAAAAGTAGTTGTAGTAGTAGTTAGTAGCACTAACTACAAAAGTCACTAAACAAGAGAGAAAGATCCCAAGTTGGCAACACTGACAATCCATCCCCTCTACAGCCACAACCCATAATTACCTTTATGGGAATAAACATATAATAAGTGGAAATAATGAACATGACAACTGTTAGTAGTCACAGCTTTTTGAAGATTCAGGAGAGTGCAGAGACGGAGTGCACGCAGGTAGTTGGACAGACTTGTTTTAGGAAATATGTTAGCAAAGGTTTTTTAATTTAATTAACAACCAAAGCTTCAAACTATTTCTAATTGAGAACAAAAGCTAATAATAGGAAAATGGTGAACATCAATGCTTTCACAATCCTACCTGCTCTTAGTTTCACTGGCTGTCAAAGAATGTGAGATCTACCAAACGGTAACAAACAGACTCCAGGCCGAGCCATTGTTCTCGGTAGTTGGAAGGAAGTAGATAAAAGCTTGTTTTTTTCGCTCTGTTCCCTGCTGGCAAGTGGAGTTCATTCACTTGGCTGTAGAGTTCCGCCAGAGAAGATCTACTTTCCAACAAGCTCTTCATTATTGGGCCTTTATCATTGTCTTTGGATTCTTCAGTGCTGCTCGGATAGTAGCCAGACTGACTCTGCTCCTCTCTGCTGTAGGATGGAGGTGTCCTGTCTGGAGCTAGCGTTGGAGGGTGAGCGGCTCTGTAAGGTGGGCGACTACAGGGCAGGGGTCTCCTTTTTCGAAGCGGCCATCCAGGTGGGCACAGAGGACCTGCAGGTACTCAGCGCCATCTACAGCCAGCTGGGCAATGCCTACTTCCACCTGCATGATCACGCCAAGGCCCTGGAGTTCCACCGGCATGACCTCACCCTGACCAGGTTAGACGCTCACAAGAACCCCACAGCAGCTCATCACGATATGTTCTATCACTAACATGATTTGTGTTGAATAGGACCATTGGTGACCTGCTTGGAGAAGCCAAAGCCAGCGGAAACCTTGGTAACACATTGAAAGTGTTGGGGCGGTTTGACGAGGCTGTGGTTTGCTGTCAGAGGCACTTGGACATAGCCAGAGACATCAATGATAAGGTGGGTCAGCAGGTGATGTTTGAATGCTAAAGGTCACCTATTATGCAAAATGCACTTTAAAAAATAAATAAAAATACCCCTTTGTGTTAAGAGATTCGGAAAGTTTCAATAAAAAAAACTCTTTTTTTGTCCTGATTAATTTATAAAAACCTGTCTGAAAATGTGCCGTTTGCTGTTTCGAGCCAAACACTTCAGAGACATGTTTTGTATATATCTGAGACCTATAATATGTTGTTATAATAGGGGACCTTTAAGCCAATAAGAGATGATCTATCTGCAGTGAAATGTTCCGTAGTGTATCGGGCGTTCAGACCACACCTTCCACGCTGACATGTTTTCCCTTCATTTGTTTTAGGTGGGTCAGGCGCGAGCTCTGTATAACTTTGGGAATGTTTACCATGCCAAAGGCAAAAGTATCTGTTGGAGTGGAGCGGAGCCGGGAGACTTCCCAGAGGAGGTGATGGAGGCCCTGGGGAAGGCCGCCGAGTATTACGAGTAAGTGACTGTACAGTGTGGTGATGTTGGAATGCTACAATGTCTTTCTGCTTTTATCCATTCATATTGCATCCGACGGTTTGTGTATTTTCAGGGCAAACTTGGCTATAGTGAAGGAGCTTGGGGATCGCGCTGCTCAGGGTCGAACCTATGGTAACCTTGGCAACACGTACTACTTGTTGGGAAGCTTTCGCCAAGCGGTTGCTTCTCACGAACAGGTGGGGCATAACACTAAAACCACTTTGCTATCAAAGCATATTGGCACAGTCTTTACACTACATTGAAAAGCAAACCTACTCCTGCAATGAAAGTTATTCTAATAGATATAATAATGATATTTCTGTGGCTCTTCTGTTCTCTTTCTCTTAACAGCGGTTGCGCATAGCTAAGGAGTTTGGCGACCGCTCTGCAGAGAGACGGGCGTACTGCAACCTGGGGAACGCCTACATCTTTTTGGGAGAATTTGAAGTGGCAGCTGAACATTACAAGTAAGCCACAGCCTACATATTCACATTATTTAATTTATTTATTTAAATGTTCTGTATAACAAGCCATGCATGCATACATGTTTTTATACTTTACTCGACAGACAAGATCCTTTACATATGTTGGCTGAATAGATTTCTTGGTTGAAACTACAGTAGTCTTGGTTGAACCAGAAGGGTTCACTGAACAAACACTCCACTTAACATTTCCCTCTCTTTCTACATTCTACAAACAAGATGTGGGGTGTGGGGTGTAGGGTGTGGGGTGTGGGGTGACAGGTCTCTGTTGAAAGACCACCTTGCGAAGTGTGTTACACCATAAAGCAGGGGTCACCAACCTTTTTTAGGGTGAGGGCTACTTTCACAAAATAATACAAGTCGGGGGCTACTTTTACTCCTCTACTTTTTGTTTGTTGCAGTGTATATATTTAGCACATTTTAACATTATTATATGCTTACCTTTAACCTTTGTGTGCTGTTTGGGTCTGTGGGGCTTGTTTTCAGTGTTTACTCAAATAACATGTATTCAATTTAATTATTTGAACCTGCTTTATTTGGGGGTGGACCTCACCTCCTCCAGGGGGGACCCCACATACTCTAGGCGGCACCCCCGTTTTTTTTAAATGTCGAAGTTAAAAGCATCAATCTGGTGCACTTTGAGCACAACATGAATTTATGGATACAGCTCTCAACACTCAGCTGTATACTTTTCAATAATGCAAACATCTTTAGAATATGATCACAACCAATAACAAATCATTTAAACTTGTTTATTCTTATCTTATGTTACCTAGTTAGCATTCTTTCTATTTATTTATGCGTATTTTACTAATCACTCATTTTAAACTGTTTTTTTTTGCTCATAGCACATGCACAACTTAAACCAAAATGCTCGTTCACATCAAGCACGTCAATTTGCGTACACGTAACAGCACCGCACGTTCATGACAGCATGGTAATGATTTGTTATTATGATGGATTTGATATTAACGGGGCGGCAGTTAGCAGCTAGCGGCTAGCTAGTCATTATGCTAATGTGCACATCAATCGTTATGTACTTATATTATACTGTAACAGGATCTAGTGATATCCAAGCAACAGACCTTCATTTAGCATGAAAGAATTATTGCACTGTATATATATATATATACTTAATAATAAGTAATATTAACTTTATTTAATACAACATTTACGGTACAAGATTTAATCATACAGCCCATGTAGTATGATAATGAATTACAGCAAACATGTGCAATATATCCATTATTACAGCTCCGTGGGATGGCAGTAAGACGATATGGGTCCGTTCTTATTGTGCATCCATGGGTAAAGATAAACGCAACTCACATTGGTTTCTCAAACAGCATCTCTGTAAACTACGTGTATTGTATTCACTGAATTTCACTCTCTGCCTTTAACGGCTCGGTGTAGCTCCAATAGCTCCAGCCCCCACCCTTCCTGTGAGCACAGTGTTCTCCGATTGGTCGGGACACGTAACATGAACGTGCCGGGCGGCGCGGTCCTGTGGGTTAGATGCGCTTTCATAATGCAGAGGGAAATAACTCTCAGAATAACGTTATTAGCACATTTTTACAACTTGAGGAACGAATGTTTTTAATAAGGGCTATAGTGTTCATACTGGGTAGTTTATTTAGTTAAAAAAAAATGATCCAACGATTTACAGACCACTCTTTCCCCATGTAAGTCAATGGGAAAAAGTGTTTCCGGGCCTGGCAACCAAACTGAAGTGTAGTACCGCCGTTTGGCCAGCACGAATATTTTCATCTGAGTCCGGCGCACTTCCTGGGGGCTTGCTCCAGACGCTACTGACCATGCTACAGATGTTAGTGCAACATCTACAGCTCCTGTACCACAACCATCAGCAACAAGTGGACATGGAGAACTACATGTTGCTAAAATGTAGTTCTCCGCTAAATCCACCGCGGAGAATAACCAGAAAGGCAACCATGCTCAGGGTCTTAATCGCTGCTTTTGGTGTATTTTGTGGCGGAAATACAGCGCCATAGGCCCGGCATATGTACTACAGTGTCTCTAGAGGGTCGAGCGGTCTCGTGTGGACAGACACGTTTCGTGTGCCGATTTCGTGTGGACGGAAGACTTTTTTGATATCGACCTCGGTTCGTTTTCGTTTTCGTCTCCGTGTGGACAGGGCCTGTCAGCAGCATTTTGAACCAGCTCGTGTGTGTGTGTTTGTCAGGAGGACACTGCAGCTGGCGAGGCAGCTGAAGGATCGAGCAGTGGAGGCGCAGGCCTGCTACAGTCTGGGCAACACCTACACACTTCTCCAGGATTATGAGAGAGCCATAGACTACCACCTCAAACACCTCATCATAGCCCAGGACCTCAATGACAGGTACACACACATTTACTAATGCAATAATTCCCCTCAAAACTATATGGCCACATTCGCTTAACCCGTACGTGTATTTAAACGTGTTTTTTGGATGTAGGATTGGGGAGGGCCGTGCTTGCTGGAGTCTGGGAAATGCTTACACTGCACTGGGGAACCATGACCAAGCTATGCACTTTGCTGAGAAACACCTGGAGATCTGCAAAGAGGTACGCAATGTTAATGAAAGCAGCGTAAAATATCCTTAATCTTAGCTTAGACTTTTACTTTAGATTCTTAACAAATCAGGTAAGAATCCTTCAGCAGTAACATTCCCCATGTGTGTGTTTGTTGTCTTTTTAGACTGGAGACAGGACGGGGGAGCTGACGGCTCGTATGAACGTGTCTGATCTCCAGATGGTTCTGGGTCTGAGTTACAGCACGAATAACTCCACTATCTCAGAGAACAAGGAGATAGACTACAGCCTGCATGGTGAGATATATGTTATGTTTTCTTTTAACAATGAGATTGTGTCACTCACTACTGTTTTATAGTGTTGTAATTGTTGTGTGTTTTAGGAGCGAGACCCAGGATGGGCAGAAGACACAGCATGGAGAACCTGGAGCTGATGAAACTCACTCCAGACAAGATGAATGTAAGAACTCCTCTCCTGTTACATGACACACACACACACACACACACACACACACACACACACACACACACACACACACACACACACACACACACACACACACACACACACACACACACACACACACACACACACACACACACACACACACACACACACACACACACACACACACACACACACACAGGGTGCTCATTTGATTCTCTGTCCTATTCATGCTTTGCCACTAAAACAAGGTATATATCAAGTTTTGACCAGGTGATTGGATCCTTTATCATCTTCAAGCCTATTGGAGATGATAAAGGATCTATTGGATATTCTCTAAGTCTATTTTCTTACCCCAAATCCCCCCCTGCATTGTGGTAACAATCCATTCCTGTGTGTTGAAGGGACAGAAGTGGAACAGTGACATCCTGACCAAACAGTCCAAACCCTCCATGACGAAGGGCTCCTCCAAGCTGTTCTTCGTCAGCCGTCTGCGTGGGAAGAAGTTCAAGTCTGGTGGCTCCAGTAAGGTCCTGCAGGACACCAGCAACACCCTGGACAGCAGCCAGACCCCCGCACAGGGGCCACAGAAGGTACAGAGCACAGGGCGTACTCAGCTGATAACTACACACATGCCTAGATCTCAGTCAGTATCCCACAGCTGTCATCAGACGGCCGGTTCCCTTCAGCTGTGTTTCATGTTCCTGTTTCTGTGCGCCATCAGAGACTCAGTCCTGACATGCTGGGAGACGAGGGCTTCTTCGACCTGCTGAGCCGTTTCCAGAGCAACCGCATGGATGACCAACGCTGTTCAATCCAGGATAAGGGCAGCCGGTTATCGCTAAGCAGCGGCCCAGAGTCGCCTCCCACAGTCATCAGGAAATGTGAGTCCATGCATCCACAGTTCCACACTCAATAGTAATGGTGTAAGAAAACATCAAGAGTGTCTTCTGTTGGTTATGTATTATCATTTTTTAATAAGTAGTTTACTCCGTCAATACTTTATTTAATTTGTAAATACACAAGCCTTATAAAAGTATATTTTTATGGGGTAATCAGTGTTATGGCGATAAATGCAAATGCAGATCCCACTGTTCGGATTCAACATTTTGCTCAGATTTTTGGTGTGTTACGTTTTAAGAATTGCAAGATATAGCGACTGACTTACAGTATCACAGTATGTCCATTAGTAACTCCTCTGTAACACGTATCAAACCTGCAGATTCTTGCCTTTTGACTTAAAAATCATCCGATTGCCGAAATGCGTCTCCTTTTTTATCTATTGTCATTTCAAAATGTCTCTCCCACTCTGCAGCTGTATCAGAGTCCGCCAACGTCTCAGGCGCACAGGGCCGGCGGTTAGAGGGGCCGTCAGCAGCGGGGGGGAGCCTGCCCGGCCTCAGGCTCCATCACAACAGCAACCAGGCGGTGCTCAGCCACCTGATGGCCAATGCCGACAACGCCGAGCCTGACGACGACTTCTTCAATATGCTCGTCAAGTGCCAGGTACCTGATCTGACCAAATATAGAGCTAGTTTTGTTTTTACTTTACATTGAATACAAAATAAGTTATAATGTGCTTCCAAAACGCTCTTTTCCGTGCTACCAGGGGTCCCGTTTGGATGACCAGCGCTGTGCCGCTCCCCCTCCTCCAATCAGAGGTCCGACGGTACCTGACGAGGACTTCTTCAGCCTCATCATGCGCTCTCAGGCCAAACGGATGGACGAGCAGCGAGTCGCCCTCCCGTCTGCAGCGAACACTACAGCCAGGCCGAGCACCAACTCCTAAACTCAGCACTACGGGGGGGGGTCCACAGCATTATGAAAGACCAGCAGGTGGTCCCTCACAAGAAAGCCTTGTGTTCAGTCCTTTTGGACAAAACAAAGCACTGTCAGAATTCTATTTAGTACAAAGTATGTAAAGAAATCTCAATTTAACAAGGACTTGTTTCGCACTCTCCGTAGCATCAGGGACACAAGTGTTGTTTTTTTATCCTTTTGTACAAATTTCATTTCACCCTGTGTATTTTTAAATACACTTCTACAGTTGTGTCTGTATTTATTGTACTTTTATGATTGTTATGACTGCCGTCCTACCACTATGGAAAAATGTGGTTTTCTCAAAGTGGTGTCTGAGTCAGGGAGGAGCTGACTCTTTCCATGTATTTTGTTTTTGTTAAATGGGGGCCTAAAAGTTACCACGGTCAGAATAATAAAATAGTATTTTTAAGCAAACTGTATGATAAAATAATGAATTTAACCCCTGTACAGCCCTTTGTTTGTTTGTACTTGGCCAGAGGAATAAAGCCTCTTCCATGTAGGCATCTTGTTTTGACTTTTCTTTTAATGAACTGTTTATTTCCACTTAACACAGAAGATCCAGCTTGTGTAAAAGACACTTTATTGAACGTACCAGCAGTCAGACTTGAGTTAGCTTGAATTCATTTAAGTCACTTTTTAAAAACAAGAATTAGAAAGGCTAAACACAACAGCCACTAGCATTTCAAAAACAATAACTGTACATACATAAAGTCAACTGAAATAAATAAATCTATGTACGTAGTTAGTTTGGCCTTATTTGTTAAAACAATATATACAATACATCAAAATAAAATATGCATCTTTGTAAGTAAATCAGTACTAGAAGACAATGTTAAAAGACAAAAGTGCGCATGTAAAAAACAAAAGAATAGTACAATGCATATGCCCCAAATACTGGTTCTAAATAAATATCAAAACACCCGTGCTTCCTTTCAGATTTCATTGTGCATATGGTTAGAGCCTCAGTACGTGCAAAGACTGCCCCCTACTGTCGTTAAAGTGTTACAGGAGACTAACCAAAGCTTACTGAAGATTCCCAACCTGAATGCTAGGACTCTCAACCACAAATCACACTTAGTATTTCCCTTTGACGCTGACATAATATTGATCTTCCACTGCAAGCAAGCCATCGCAACACACTAACAGCTTCAGAGCAAGAACACTGATTTAAATGTAAAACAAATGCACAAGCTATTTTACACATTTGAGTTGTAGCAATGCAGAGTATACAGTAACGAGACATCAGCACATCCCACCGGGAACAGAATCACTTCCACAGATTCCGCAGAGGGAAAGCTCACTTCGGACAATAAAATACATTTTCCACAATAAATTCAACTCGCTTCCTCAAACAATAGCAGCAATACAGCAGCTGTAAGAAAGATGATACGCAAAAGAAGAAGGAATGTACGACTTCTCGAGATAACTCAACAAATGTTGATCTTTAAAAATGACCATATTATCTTTGTTCGTTTTTTTTATAACGATTTTGTTATGGAAATTGAGAACTCAAGGAAGGCACCATCATGAACAAAGCACTCTGTTCTGTCTAACCTCAACAACTCCTCAGTGAAAAGGACATGCAGCAACAAACTGGTGTGTGTAGGGAGTGAGATGTAGGTGAAATGACGCTGAAAATAATGAATGATCATCCTGCTGATGTGACAGTGGGTGTGAAGCATGAGATGTGTGATGTTAAAAAAAAAACACATGCAAGATGTGTGCTTTTATGTGCCGCAGGCCAGAATCCATTTTGGTTTCCTACAGACAGAAGTGAAAGGCCCATTCGTGTGTGTGTGTGTGTGTTGTTCAAGCTGGGAGTGTGTTGAAAGGGAGTGACTGTTGGGAGTGCAAGAGAAGCAGTGTTATAGGGGGGACGCGTGTCTTTTAGATTATAACTGGTTTTGTGTCATTTTGCGTGTTTGTGTGTGTGTGTGTGTGTTACGGGTTGTGTGTCCAAAGTGTAACAGTGCGGTCAGCAGAGGATGAGAGGAAGGACAGGTCCTCTGTGTGCCATCGACACTGGATCACTTTGTCTCCGTGCTCTCCCACCACCGTCTGAGGCAGCGGCTTGGTCAGGTCGCCTAGAAACACACAGTTTTATTAAATATCACTTATAATAACTTAATAACTTTTTATTATACAATGACTTTTTTATGACAAACTTCACAATTACTTTTTAAAATAATTGTTTTATGTCACACTTCACAATGACTTTTTTAACTGATGTACTATACTATGACTTTACAATATTTATCTCATTTTTTCATCGCATACTGTACTTTATATTGAAATGTTTTCAAATTCCAAAGATATTCAATTTTCAATGATATACAAACGCACAATAAACAGAAAACTTTTGAAACAATATATAATATAATAATTAAAGATGCCCAAAAATACATGACTTTCAAACACATGCATGACCCTTTGGTCAGAGTATAAAATAGGATAGCCTACATAAAAAGACAACTTAAAGCAGTATGTATGTCATTTTGGTCACAGACTCTAAACTAAGCATCCTCTTGCAGTAGTTAGGGAACACAATTAAAGCAGTATAAATAAATAAATACTTTGTGGGTAGATGGGACATACCTTGGAGGTTGCTGACGATGACCTTCATGTCGTAGGAGCCGGTGAGCAGGTAGTGCGCTCCGGGGGAAAACCGGACGGATCTCACGTCGCTGGAGTGCGGCCGATACACCTGTACGGTCCGTCCTCCTCTGATGTCATACAGCATGCATGCACTGTCTTCCTGTCCTGTTGCTAGGAGACGGCCACTAGGATCGACTGCTACCGAGGCAACAGGACTTCCTGTGCGGAAAAAAAGGGTGTGGATGTAAAAACCTGGACATGATAACCACTCAAATCTATCAGGTCTGACAAAGACTGGACAATACAGGAAACAATGCCAAAATAATTGCGATTCTTGATATTACCCAGATAATCATCAAAATACCCTTACGTCTTTTAAAATAGCACGACTGGAATCACTTTTCGTTACATTTTGTTTAACAAACATAGAAAAGGAACATTTTGAGAGTCTGTTCTATAATTATTCCTGTATTTTTTAAATCAGGCTAGACAGCTTTAATCACGATGATAATCCCCAGAATCATATTTATCCATCTATCCACGATTAAATCTGTCATTGTCCCATCCCCACTAAGAGTCATTGTCATCATTAAATAACTAATCATTATTTCTTTGCAGAGCATCAGCAACTATTGTGGAAGTGGTTCTTCTTCTGGCACATGGCTCAAACTTTTAAAAGTATTGATGGAGTTATTTGTCAAAAAACACGCAGGCCTTACCTGAGCCGAGGCAAGCAGTCCCCACCACTCGCACACAGCTGGGCACCCTGAGGTCCCAGAAACGCACCGTCTTGTCCTGAGAGCCCGAGGCAATCATCCAGCCCCCCCACGTGTACAGAGACAGAATGTGACCTGAACAGCAACACAAAAACGACACATCACACACCGGTCGCACACACTCTCTCCCTGACCCCTTCATGTTTTCAGTTCAGATGGATGGTGTACCTGTGTGTCCGCTGAGCGCGTGCAGACCCTGGCCCCTCTGACAGTCGGTGGTGTAGATGTTACAGTCTCCAGCTCCGGCGCTGATCAAGATGGCTCCTCCACTCTCCGGACCCTCCATGAAGGCCAGGTCTCGGATGGTGCCGTCGTGCATGCTGAACTCCAGGTCTGGGCCTGGCCACAGAGAGACATAAACACACATGAGATTGGTTCTGAGGTGCCAATAGGCCCCGCCCCCAAGTATCCACTGTCTGTACCTGTGGCGTTGCACGTCTCCGCATTGAAAGGGAGGACTTTGACATATTTGTCATTGGAGCCGGTGGCCAGCAGCTGCCCACAGTGGCTCCAGGCCACGCAGTAGATGGAGCCTTTGTGGTGTTTGTTCCTCTTGAAGCGCACCACCGGCTGCTTCGGGGGACTGGAACCACTGAGGAGAGGACAAGGGAAGAGGAGGCAGGGAAAGACAGGAAGATGCTAAAAATGTAGTCAACATGTGGTCAATTTTTCCAACACAGTATATGGTATGAACTTTAAGCCTCTACGTTTTAACCAACATAGATGAGAAGATTATCAAAAAGCTTCTTACTAACTAAAGGAAAACACATTTATGATACAGAGAACAGTGGTCTGCAGATCCATGGACAGGTTGAATTCTCTGCCGGTGCATATTATTCAGGAACATTTTCTAAATCATTTCAAAATGTTGTAAAAACAGTATCTCCAAACATTTCAGGAACCATGTTGAATACATGTTTACCATCACAGGATGGATACCATATCATGTAAATGTTATACAGACAAGGTGTCATAATATTTAGAAGAAAAACTTGGCTATGATTCAAAATATCATCAACTATATTCTACACAGTTTTGGATGCAGGATGCAAAGATCACAACACGATATCATGGCCAGTGCACTTTGTTGTGATGCTTCATACAATCAACCATAAATACATATGTGACAGGTTACTCTTGATGAGGAGAACAAGTGGCTTGAGCTCTGTGTTACCTTGTGTCTAAGGTGTCTGGGTAAGCACAGACGCGTAGTGTTTTGGAGTTGGATCCCACAGCGTAGAGCGACCCAGACGGGTGGAAGGCGACGGCTCGAATGGCCTGAGTGTCTTCCAGAGAATGAACCGGAACAAACAGGCTTTTAGTCTTGTCGCCCTGCAAACACACCCACATATTAAAACACATGAGGACCCAGATTACATGTAATTAGAAGTGTCAACTACTTTGATCATCCTGACACTATGACATCTATAATAGCATGATGCCACATTATGATATAAGCATTGTTTACTCTGCCTAATTAGATGCAGCATGAGCTTGGACTGTGACGAACCAACAAGGAATCTACTCCACTTTCAAATCTGACCAGACAAGTTCAGAGAGTGCGAGAAAAAAGTTTCAGAGACAATATTAACAGCTAACCTGAGAGAAAAGGTGTGTTCAAAATAAAGATATGAATAATAAAAAGGGCATATCTACCTCTTTACTTCGGGATAAGGAGCCTGGAGAGTCATCTAGTTGACTTTCTTTCAGTTTAGGCTCACTGCAAAAGCACAAAAATACATACATGTTAACACTGAAAACAACTCTGGTATAAAAACTAAAATAAATCCTATCCAAAGTACCTCTGGGAGACGACAGGGGACTCATTTGGAGGCGGGACCGGGCGCCCCCCCACGGTGCGCTGAGGGGTGCTGCTGAGCACCCCTCCCTCTTTGGTTTGCTCCGGGCTCACAGATGGAGGGTTGTTATTTTCCTCAGAGGCGGGGGTGTTCCCGTTGCCATTACACTGCTGAGCCAGAGACTTCACCTCCTCTCCCAGATCATCCATCCCCACATTGAGCTCCTCCAGCTTCTGGATGGACCTGAGGAACGAACACACACACACACCATGTATACATCACTTCAGGGAACATTACATTGACTTACATGCATTTCCTGGAGACTTATCCTAATCTTAACCATAACCAACACATGCCTAAACCTAACCCTTAACCTAACCAAGTCTTCACCCTAAAATTAATGATTCCCCTCATGGGGACCTCCAATTTGTCCCCATAAGGGAAGCCAGTCCCCACACGTGACCGTGTAAACAGATTTAGGTCCCCACAAGTATAGTAATGCTAGGCCACACACACACACACACACACACACACACACACACACACACACACACACACACACACACACACACACACACACACACACACACACACACACACACACACACACACACACACACACACACACACACACACACACACACACACACACACACACACACACACACACACACACACACACACACACACACACACACACACACACACACACACACACACACACACACACACACACACACACACACACACCATGTGAATGTAAGAAATTATAACATCTTCCTGTTTTTTCAATAGATGTTGACTTTTGGACTGTGCTCTGGAGACATTGGAAATGTTTGGATCACACTTAAAAGAATAAAAAGATAGAAAAAAGCTGTGCAACTTGAGAATGGTGAATTAAAATGTAAATGTCAACTTTATTTATGAAGAGATGACCCTTCAAACTATTTCATAAAGCCCTATTACGTGCCATTTAGAAAGAAAGAAAAAGCCACTTCAAATTCTACTTTTCAGTCAACACACTGCTGTTGACCGACTAATTCTAGTTTGAAACTGAAAGGGCGGAGGACAAAAGAAAACTGAAGTAATGATGTAATTATTCACAGCTAGCCTTGTGAATAATGCAGAGGCTACAGGGAGAGGGAGGACAGGAGGAACTCTCAGGGGACAAATCAAAGAGCTTTTGTCTTGCTGACACAGCAGAAATAACATGTCATTTTTGTCACAGACTCTAAACTAAGCATCCTCTTTCCATAGTTTAGGAACATGCTTAAGTTGCCAAGGTACATGTGCTATTTCTGAGAATGATATTGTGTACAATTAACAAACAAGGTGCAGTGGTCCCATGAGTCCTTCCTGGGGCAGATGGTGTACTGTGAACTGAAGGCATTATGGGGGATGTGTGTCGTACTAGGAAACCCCACAGGGCCTTATTGTGTCCATTTCTCCATGTCTGACAGCTGCTGCTCTATTGTACCAACATATTGAACACCACACATAATTAGCGAGCTTGAAACACAAAAGCTGCACCAGAATGACTCGAATGTGACAGACTGCTTTTCATAGAGGTTTGCCATATGACATGACAGGTGTCTATACATACAGTTGAACACTTCCTGTCTGACAGAGGAGCATTTCAGGTTTCTGTGTGTGTGTACCTGTTGAGGAACTTCTCCGTGAGGCTGTGCTGCATGTCGCTGGGCGGGGGCTCCTGCTGGACACCTCCCTCCAGCAGCATCTGCTGGTAGAGCTGCCTCTGCTGCTGCTTCTGCTCCAGGTGCTGCTGCACACGGAGGCGCTGCCTGTAGTACTCCTCGTACTTCTCCGTCGAGTCACGAAGCTGAGGGTTGAACATGGGGTCATTAGAAATCCCAAACTCAAGTTGGTTTTTCACACGTTACACAAAGGTCTTCACATCCTTCTCTTTACATTAACACATCTTTGGGACTGTATATTGTGTATCTGTACAGTGCATATTCCTTTTAAACTATACCTTTGCACAACACTTTCACTCCTCAAAACTGCACAGCTCTTCCATTTAAAGTCAGGAATATTTAGCATATTTTTATAGAATTCTTTTTTTCTTGTAATTTTATTCTATCAAGATCAGAAATGTTTTACGTTTTTTGTAATATCAAATTCATATATATTTTTATTTATTTTTTGTATGTGTTTTTCTATTTAAGATATGCACCAATACGGCAATGCAAATATCCTTGTACATGAACAACTACCTGGCAATATATGTCTATTTTAGGCAATTTTATCTAAATAGCTGATTTGCTCTGAATATGAAAACAAACAGGTAAAGGGCTCAGTAGAAAATATGAACACTAGCATGTTAAAATTCACACAGACACGTGCAGAAAACTTAGCACACACAAAGAGTAATATCCCCCCACCATACCCACTGCCAGCTGCTGTTAACTCTATTCAAAGGCAGCATTGTGCTCTAACGTTTCTTCTGTCAGTTCAGGTATTAGAGGGGGGAGGAGGGTGAGACTGAGAGCAGAGGACAGGTCACTTCCCCTCTCTGTCCTCTGCTTCCTGTCCTCACAATCTGATGGGAACAGTTCTACTGTATGTTTGTGAGGGGGGAGACACTGGCACAGTGCCCAGGATTGAGGGCAGAGAGTAAAACAAGAAAGAGAGGGGAGGAGACAGAGACTCTGTTCACGGCCTCTTTGTGTCTCTAGGGCAGGGGTGGGGAACCTCCGGCCCGTATACGGCCCGCGAGACAATTTGGTACGGCCCTCGAGGTAATTTATAAACACACGCAAAAAAGAAAAGAAATCTAGAAATCTAGACCGCAAAAAAATTAAACAAGCGAGTGCCTGTTTTTCCTGGCCACGGTCAGGGTCCGTGAACACAACACGAGCCTAACATGTCATCACGTGGTATATGTCTCGTCTGACAGGGGTGTAGTTCTGACGGAGAGCACCAGAACGTGGCTCGGCACTTCAGATAAAGAGCCGTACACATGCCGCAGTTTTTGCGTGGCTGTGTCTTTAGTTGAAAGCCCAGTGGCGATCTGTTCATCTGTCATACTGATCATACAGTCAATAACTTTGTTGTTATTAGCATCTGGTTAGCTAGCTATGCTAACGAATATAAGAAGCTTGTTCTACAACCAGTGTGGTAAAGGCACATCTTTATATGATCATTATAGTTATAAAAAAATAAGAGAATAAAGTAAACAGGTATAAAATACTATATGACAGTAAAAAAAAGTTGTTATTAATAAACAAGAATACAGTTTGAAAGGGGAGTGATTTGTCAAATATTCATAAAGAAAAAGTAAATATGCTTACAGTTCTGTTTCATATGGGTGTTGAGAGATTATCCATAGATCTCTTAATGTTGCTCTCAAAGTGCATCAGATTGATGCTTTTAACTTCAATATTTAAAAAACAATCTTCCCGGGAGGAGGTTAGGTCCCCCCCCCCACTTAAATCATGTCCACATGGATAGGAAACTAAATACATTTGCACATCTTTCTGTTTTGGTGGTCATGCCACAACCGTGCACGTGCATGCATACGTGAGCCATGGTAAAATATCTGGATAAGGGGTTGCTTTTTCTTTGCACAGCATGAAAGAAAGAAGAAATAAATGGGCTGTGATTTTAGTCTTTTTAAGCAGAGGTCAATAATTTGTACGGCCCTCGGAGGATGTTGAAAACATTTAAATGGCCCTTGAGAGGAAAAAGGTTCCCCACCCCTGCTCTAGGGTGACGGAGAGGCACTAGCTTCACACTGAGCTGCAGAGGAGGATCACACAGAGACGGGTACTGAGTTAACACCGTGTTTACAGGCAACATGAGGGGAGCAATGACTCATAGAACCACATTTTATTTCCCCCCGTTTCTGCTCTGCTCATCTCCTTTGTTACTGGCTGGAGAATCCAAAACTACTAGAGGCCTTCTTTTAACATTGGAAAGCTGATTTATGGACATTTGGAAGTCACACTGAATCTAAGAATGTGTGTGTCATGTCTGTGTGTTCAGATTTGAGTTATGACTCAGATAAGGAGGATACATCGTGAATAATCAGCTACAAAAGCTACAAAGAAAGAGTAACTGTTGTTGCCATGTGTCTGTATACAGCATACACAAACCTTTTTTCTACATGCACAAAGGTTTAGAGTGCAAATGAAGAGGCAGAGGACAACAGAGCTATAATGCAGCATTGCTTTAAGCAGCAATGACAGTGCCACGCAGGAGGAGGATGACTCAGACACAACAAACTGAACATCATTCATCAAAACTGCTCTATACAGTGGGACAAAAAAGTATTTAGTCAGAGACCAATTGTGCAAGTTCTCCCACTTAAAAAGATGAGTGAGGCCTGTAATTTTCATCCAAGGTACACTTCAACTATGAGAGACAGAATGGGGGGAAAGAATCCAGGAAATCACATTGTAGGATTTTTAATGAATTAATTGGTAAATTCCTCGGTAAAATAAGTATTGGTTCACCTACAAACAAACAAGATTTCTGGCTCTCACAGACCTGTAACTTCTTCTTTAAGAGCCTCCTCTGTCCTCCACTCGTTAACTGTATTAATGGCACTTGTTTGAACTTGTTATCAGTATAAAAGACACCTGTCCACAACCTCAAACAGTCACACTCCAAACTCCACTATGGCCAAGACCAAAGAGCTGTCAAAGGACACCAGAAACAAAATTGTAGACCTGCACCAGGCTGGGAAGACTGAATCTGCAATAGGTAAGCAGCTTGGTGTGAAGAAATCAACTGTGGGAGCAATTATTAGAAAATGGAAGACATACAAGACCACTGATAATCTCCCTCGATCTGGGGCTCCACGCAAGATCTCACCCCGTGGGGTCAAAATGATCAGAAGAACGGTGAGCAAAAATCCCAGAACCACACGGGGGGACCTAGTCAATGACCTGCAGAGAGCTGGGACCAAAGTAACAAAGGCTACCATCAGTAACACACCACGCCGCCAGGGACTCAAATCCTGCAGTGCCAGACGTATCCCCCTGCTTAAGCCATTACATGTCCAGGCCCGTCTGAAGTTTGCTAGAGAGCATTTAGATGATCCAGAAGAGGATTGGGAGAATGTCATATGGTCAGATGAAACCAAAATATAACTTTTTGGTAAAAACTCAACTAGACGTGTTTGGAGGAGAAAGAATGCTGAGTTGCATCCAAAGAACACCATACCTACTGTGAAACATGGGGGTGGAAACATCATGCTTTGGGGCTGTTTTTCTGCAAAGGGACCAAGACGACTGATCCGTGTAAAGGAAAGAATGAATGGGGCCATGTATCGTGAGATTTTGAGTGACAACCTCCTTCCATCAGCAAGGGCATTGAAGATGAAACGTGGCTGGGTCTTTCAGCATGACAATGATCCCAAACACACCGCCCGGGCAACGAAGGAGTGGCTTCGTAAGAAGCATTTCAAGGTCCTGGAGTGGCCTAGCCAGTCTCCAGATCTCAACCCCATAGAAAATCTTTGGAGGGAGTTGAAAGTCCGTGTTGCCCAGCGATTGCCCCAAAACATCTGTATATAGGTCTTCAGTGTAGGCAACACCCATCAGGGAGAACAATAGGGACATTAGAAACAAAAGGAAAACACTTGTTCAGTACACATTTAAAACATCGAATGAGTTAAATATCAGAAGTGTACCTCGTTCCTGTCCTCAGAGTCGGCTGACGGTGCGTCCTCGCCCGGCGCTGAGGCAGGACGCAGACTCTGAGCTCCATCTGAACCCATCATCTTATCAACAGGTGTGTCTGTCCGTGACCTGCAGAGGAAACACACCAGAGCAACAGATTCAATGAAGCTCTGCAAGGGGGATAATTTTTTATGATGTATTTATTTTGTTTAGTTTGTTTTTCACAAGAGCTTTCATTATTATTTAAATGTGTATACCTATAATAGTTCATAGATCACATTCTCCTGAATTATATATTATTAAAAACAGTAACCAGAATCTACTTTTTATTTAATCTAGAACTCAAGAGTCAAGTCTTCACTTCACACTTCCCTTGTTTTTTTATGGGCAACTTCTGAAATGCACTTCAATTTAGCCAATTTCTTCATATTTGACTATACTATTTTCTTACTTGCAGCTGATTGAGTTGATCAAGATGCATTGTTTTAATGTGTATTCCCTGTTGAGATGGTTCAAATATTTTAAAAACATGTTCAATACCATTCCAAAACATTTTCTTGTTTAATTTTTTTACACAACTTAGCTTATATATACATTACAATTGCATACATCAAGTCATTCAAAGGGAAAGCTATTAGGGGGTCCCTGGTAAATTATTTATCCATTAGGTCCTTGGCTTAAAGGCAATTGATCATCTCTGAATTGAGAAATCAGAGGTATTGCATTAAACTAGAAACGGACAAAAATGTGGCCCTCCTACGTTTCAGGTGACTCCTCGAAGATGCTGTGGCAGTCGGAGCTCTCCATCATGAGACTCCGGCTCTGCCCCCCTGCTCCAGGGTAGTGGAAGTTGGCGAATGAGTGCGACATGGGAGAGACTCCTTTCCCCGGCGCTGCCTCCCCCCCGCTCGCTCTCTTATCCTGGCCGGACAGCCCGTAGGACAGCCCGTCCAGCGCTGGGTTCAACGAGCGGGACATGTAGGTGTCGGCAGACTGCGGGCGGCGCATGGGGGAGGAGGGGTAAGGGGACAGTTTGCTGATGAGAGGGGTGAGCAGGTCAGAGTAGCCCGTCTTAGTGGGCTTGACCAGGCGGTCCACGTGGATGTTGAGCTGCTTCTGTTCGAAAGCGCAGGAGAAGACAGTGTGGGACAGGTTCTGCATCCACGAGAGCAGGGACAGGTCCAGGTCGTCACAGCCGTTACCGCAGAGCATGTCCACCCCCACCAGCACCTCACCCTCCATGATCTCCTCACCCGTCGCCTTGCTCTGGAGATAAGATACAACAACATGTAGGTTTAATCGTCTGTAAACTTTACACAAACCCATCTGTTGACTAGTTTGGTTTCACTGGTTCAGACCTGGCAGAACTCCACGCAGCACTCATAGAGGACTCCCTTTAGCAGCAGCTGGAACAGTCGGTCCTTGCTGGCCTTGAATCCAGCCTCACTCAGCTTCCTGTCTGCAGGGATGAAGTCAGCCACCATGTTGCAGGCCTCCTCGAAACACTGAACCCTGGCCGTGCTCGGGTTCCATTCCTGCAGAATGTCAGCAGAGAAATACGAATTAACACATGGAAGTACAAATATGAACAAAACACTGTATTGTTTGTAAGCGAATTCAATTAAACTTGAAGATAAATGCACAAGAAAATAAAAAGAAATACTGCTAGAGCCAAATATCCTAATAATATAAATCCTTAGTTAATATTATACAGAAATGGCAGAAAATACTTATTAATATGATATTTGATATATATGGTGATGTCCGGCTTTTCTCAGTTTTTGTATCATATTAAACTGAAAACCTATGATAAGAAACTATAGGTTACTTACATAACCCCAGGTCTCAGAGTAACATGAAGTGAGATGTCTCACTATGGGATGCGCCTCATCGCGGAGCAAACAGAAGCATCAATCTCATTACGCCAATCCTGATTGGCTGGTGATCTTGACATCAACGTCAGGGAATCACCCCCTATAAGTAGCTTGCGCCACGACGCATGCGTCATTCAAAATAAGCACCTCTTCTCGCTTCACCATAGCAAGGAGGGCCGTCTGGTGAGACATCTCACTTCATGTTACTCGGAGTCCTGCGGTTACGTAAGTAACCTATAGTTCTCATTCATAACACTCCGTTCGATGTCTCACTATGGGAAATTGTAGCTCCCGTATTGCCAGACGAGCTTATCTCGAAAATCACCAACCAACCAGAACTTAACAGGTAGAGTCCCGACTCAACAAGGTGCCCAGCACTGCTCGGGCCACGCTTGGAGCGGAGACGTCTAGCCTGTAAAAGCGGACAAAAGTGAGCGGCGAGGACCAGCTCGCCGCTGCACAGATGTCTTGGATGGAAACACCCTTGAACAAAGCCCAGGATGTAGCCAGGCCCCGAGTCGAGTGAGCCCGCAGACCCGAAGGTGCTTGCAGATTCTGACTCGTATAGGCCAAAGCAATTGCCTCCACAATCCAGTGGGAGAGCCGTTGCTTAGTAACAGGCTTGCCCTTGTGAGGGTTAGCCCAGGACACAAAGAGATGGTCATTAAGACGAAGCTCTTTTGATCTGTCCATATATGTGTGCAAAGCCCGGACTGGACACAACAGATCCTGCTGCTGCTCCCCGGAGGAAACCAGCGGCGGAGGAAATGCCTCAATGTCAATTGGGGTACACGAACCAACCACCTTTGGTGTAAAGGCAGGGTTGGGCTTCAACAACACTCTCGTTTGCCCTGGGGCGAACTGAGTGCATGAGGGATGTACAGACAGCGCATGAATATCACTGACCCGCTTGGCGGATGCCAGGGCCAGTAACAACACTGTCTTGAGTGACAAATGTTTCATGTCAGCTCCTTCCAGGGGTTCAAATGGGGTAATTCTGAGCCCATTTAAAACCACTGCCAGGTCCCATAAGGGCACCAGCGACCTGGAGACAGGGAGGAGCCTGCGAGCTCCCTTCATAAAACGGCAGACAAAAGGATGTTGGCTAGCCGTCTTATCCTCAAAGCCCACATGGCATGCAGCAATAGCAGCCAGGTACACCTTGATCGTGGAGAAAGCTCTCTGTTTATCGATCAAGTCCTGTAGAAATGATAAAATCACCCCGACAGGACATTGAAAAGAGATGTGTCCTTCTTGAAGGCACCACTCCTCAAACACCCTCCACTTACAGTCATAAAGAGACCTGGTGGAGGAAGCTCTCGCACTCTGAATAGTGTTTATCACCTTCTGAGGGAGTCCCACTGTATTCCCTGCGTAGTGGGCGCTGCCATAGCTGCCCGCACAACAGCTGATATATCTCCGCCAGCCCGTACGTCGCGGGCTAGGAAGGAGCCATCAGGATAAGTGTGTGGCGTTGCTCCTTCACTCTGGCCAGAGTTGGGGGTATCAGAGCCAGGGGTGGGAACGCGTACAGAAGACCTGGAGGTCAATCGTGTACGAGTGCGTCCACGCCTAACGGTGCGTTTAAATCGTGCATTAAAGAGAACAGCTGTCATTGAGCATTTTCTCTTTATGTGAACAGATTTAACGCGGCTCTGCCGTAACGCACCCACAGCGGACTCACGATCCTTGGATGTGGAGTCCAGTCTGAATAGAGTTGTGCACCTCCGGACAGTAGTTCTGTCCCGAGGTACATCACTCCTGGTACATGCGTCGCTCTCAGAGAGAGGAGACGTCTGCCGCTCCAAGGGATCAGTTTGTGTGCCAGTGTGTGTGACTGGAGACAACGCAACCTCCCTTGGCGGTTCATACACGATACTGTGGTCATGTTGTCCGTCCTCACGAGGACATGGTGTCCTCTGAGAGAAGGCAGAAAGCGTTTTAGGGTGGGGAACACCGCTAAAAGCTCCGGGTGATTTACGTGCGCCCGCTGGAGGTCTCTGCTCTAGGGACCCCTCACCGGGCGACCTTCGTAAATACCCTATCAGCCTGTCTGACATGCGTCCGTGGTGACCACCTTCCGTGAAAGGACAGCACCCATAGGCGCGCCCCGTACTAGAAAAGTCGGGTGCGGCCAGTGGCGTAGTGCCACTACACATTTCATAATAACCAATACTCTCCGCACCCCGTGGCGCGCGGGGTTTAGTTTTATTATGAGACCCATGTTGAGCAGGTGCTTTACGAGGAAATTTGTCTGCGTAATCTGACTCTGCTCGGCGGGCATTATAGATAAAACCCTCCTTTCTAGAATATGAATATGGGAATATGGGTTGACTCTCTCCGGGCTTGTGAATACAGATAGCCCGAGAAGCGAGGGGGGGTGACGGTGACTTGGAGTCTGTAGCTCCGTGTAACTGTCTTGAGAAACCCAAGCAGATGTCGTGAGCATCTCCCGCTGTATGCTCCTTAGAGGCAGCTGCGATGTCACGTCTCTTCCCCTCTGAGTCTCTATTTGTTGTGTTATGGGGCCCTCCAGTGTCTGAGCACTGTGGTGCCCCATTTCGACAATCCCCACCGACACAGCGCATGCGCGTGACGGTGGTGCCCTTACAGCCCCAGCCGGCACTGCGCATGCAATCAATAAGTGTGTGACATGTGTTTATGCAGACTTGAGGATGGTGTTGAGGCATCTCTCGAGGCGGCGGAACACATTTAGAGCTGGGGAACCGTAGACTTCCAGCTCTGTCACAGAGGGGAGAAGGAGGGGCTGTCACGCCGCTCGCTTCTTCTTCCTCGACTGCTGGCCGAAATTCTGGGTTGGCTGCGCCTGCGCTGCAGCCGGAACCGGAGATTTTCTAGGCCAGCTCGCCCTCGTCCCCTGCCTGGGCTGGGGACTCGGGGCGGACTGCGACCTCTGCGTTTTCGGTATTTTTAACCGAGCAGGGTTCGGGACAGCTTGGACGAAGGGCTGCGAAGGCAGCGGCTGGGCCCTTCGAGGGAGGCAGAGGTGGAGGGCCTCGTCCTCCACCTCTTGCCTCCACATGGAGGCAAGAGCGGAGCCGAAAATCCCCTCGGGAACGATGGGCATGTCAAGCACATCCTCCTTTTCCCGGTCTGGGAGGTTGGTGAGGTTGAGCCATCTAGCTCTTTCCTGCACCACCATGATCCCCATTGTTTTGCCCGTGGCCTGGACGGCGCAGCGTTGGACACGGAGACAAATGTCTGTGACCGCGGCCAACTCTTCCAGAACGGCCGGTCCAGGATTACTCGACATATCCTCACAGAGCTCCGCTTGGTATGCGGTTAGCAGTGAGGAAACGTTCAGAGCCCTGGCGGACAACGCTGCGGCTCTGTAGGACCGTTCAGTCATGGTCGACTGGAAACGGTCCACCTTCGCTGGCAGCGTGGGGTTCCTGCTTGGTGACGGGCCCATCCTCGGTAGGAGGTGGGCTGCCACCAGCAGTTCCATCGGCGGTATGCGGAGCAGGCGGAGCCTCTCCATACCGTCGCAGTCTAGGGAGGAGGCACCCTGGATTGGGGCCTTGTTGCTAAAGGGTCGGTCCCTCCACGAGACCGACACCTCATCCAACATCTCCGGGAAGACCGGGAGGAGTTGCCTCCTTGTCCTCGTTGCTTGGGGAGAATGTTTCCCCTCGTAACGGGACCTGGCGGTCTCCTTGGCCATTTCGGGCCACGGGATGTCTAGCCTGGACGCAGTGCACTGACACGCGGCCTGCAGGTCCATGCTCAGACAGGGCGAAGCTGGTGTGCTATCGCCCGGGAGAGCAGCCATCGCTCCCGGCTTGAGCCGATGACATGAAGATATCTTCTTCTTGCTCATCCGAATCAGACAGGAGGGACTCAGAGGTGTCCTCTTCGTCCCCCATGTAGTCTAATTCCAGGACATCCTCCGCGGGCGAGACCATGGTGAGGTCTCGCCGGGAGCTCCCGCCTGGTGAGGCGTGGGGCTCCGTTCCTGCGTCTCTTGCTGCCACCGGGTCCCGGCCTGACACGGCGTGGGATCCCGGTTCCGCAGCTGCCGCTGTTAGTGAGCCCCAGACCGACACAGTGAGGGGCTCAGTCTCATCAGTATCGGCGGACGCCCCCGTGTCTTGATTGCCAAACGGCGAATCAGTGGACATGAGGGAGTCCTGTTCCAACAAGCTAGCTTGGTGTGCTAGCTGTCGGTGGAGGCTCTTTCGGGTGAAACGGGCACAATGCCCGCACGAGGCGGGGTTGTCGATAGCCTCCCGGCCGTGTTCCAGCCCGAGGCAGGACGAGCAGACCTGGTGTGAGTCTGTGCCTGCTATCTTCAACCCGCAGCCGCATGACCGAGCCTCCGAGTCCCTGACTCCTCTGGTGTGAGGGGGAGAGGCATCCATCCTGTTCGCCTCGTGGCGTGGAGAGGACCCGCTCGTAACAGGTACGTCGTTGAGAGAAAAGTGTTACCAACCCGTCCTTAATCCGGAGAAAAAGGGACGGTGTGGGTCCTTTGTTCTCAAAGAATATTGACTGGTGTGTCAATATACTTCTAATCCTAAATTCTTCTTCAAAAGAAAAGCGTCCTCGCTACCGGTAGTAAGGGGAAGCTAGCTAGCAACAGGTGTGTTGCTATCTTGAAAAAATCAGACCTACCTTACTTTCCGGGGAAGAGAAGGGCGAGGTCGATTTCAATACTAACTGGCGTTAGTATTACCGTCTTCCTGCAAAGCAGAAGGAGTAGCCGGCGAGTAGCCGGCGAGTAGCCGGCGAGTAGCCGGCGAGCGCCCGTCGACCGAAATGGTTATATTTGAGTTCAGTCTGTGGACCGTTAAGCTTGTCTGGCTACTATAGAGATGTGCTCTGAAGCGAGAAGAGGTGTTTGAATGACGCATGCGTCGTGGCGCAAGCTACTTATAGGGGGTGATTCCCTGACGTTGACGTCAAGATCAGCAGCCAATCAGGATTGGCGTAATGAGATTGATGCTTCTGTTTGCTCCGCGATGAGGCGCATCCCATAGTGAGACATCGAACGGAGTGTTATGAATGAGAACTGTGATTTACCTTTTTACAATTTTCAAAACAATTGATTGATTAAGTGAGAAAATAATTGGCAGATTAATTGAGAATGAAAATAGTTGAAGCTCTAGCTTCGAGTCTCAGCAAATTGCAAAAAACAAACAAGAACATTTATATATATATATATATATATATACACACACACACACATATATATATAGCATACTCTATTCTTTACTAATGTAATATTTCTGTTGATCCAGTTTCATAATTCTTGCCTTGAACTCAGCATGGTTTGTGAGGCGGGGCAGTGTGAGGAGCAGACACAGTTTGCTGTAGTCATCTTTAGTGGGACAGAACTCTTCCAGGGCGTGGAGGCACTTCACTGCTTCCTGCATGGTGAACTCCAACTAAACAAAACACAAAAGGCATTTCAGGTTGTTACAAAGGACTGAGTAGAAGCTTCTCTCTGAACAACATGAAAAATAAATGTTGAGCATTATTCAGTAACACAATTTTGATGTATGTGCATCTTTAAACTAGCCTAGCAATATGAGTTGAGTTGGTTAAAAAAAACAAGTTGTATCTGTGGGTGGAACATCACAGGTGAACTGTACTATGGGAAATGTTCTGTTAAAAGGGTTATTCTAACACAGACAGTCGATCACAGTATCAGAAGCGCACATAAACAGCTTAATCCTGATAAATCCTCCACTGCAGTGAGGCCAATAGACACGTCACTCCTTGCATGCAAATGCAGCCACTGCTGAGGTTACACAAACACAAAACCTTCTCCTCTCTCTCAAAGAAGGTGAGATTTGTTCAGATGACTTGCAGAGCTGCAGTTAAACGACATATCCTGAGCAACACTGCTTGCTTCTCTTCTTGTCTTTGAGATTGAGCCTGCCATGACAACCAGACTCAGTGGGAAGACAAAGCAGCGCTGTAACAACTGCTATTTAACAAGATGGAAATACAAGGCTGTGTTGTTACTTTATCATTTAATACTGATAACTGGTGAAGTTTAGTGACTTACATGCTGAGGCTCATCTTCTGCAGACATGGCGTTATTCACACACAGAGCCTCCAGAAACTTCTGCTTGAGGATGATGTAACGAAACCTGCAGACATGACAGTTGACATTGAGTTGATGCTGTTTGTGTCTAGCTTTGCTTCTGTAGTCCATCTCAAAATCAACAAAGGATACATGAACATACTGAAAGTGACTCACACAGTGAACGCACCTTTTTTTGTCAAACTTATCCATGCCCTCCAAAGGCTGAATGAACTGCAAGACCTCATCCCACTGGCCGTCAAGCACCAATTGCCTGGAAATACATTTAAAAAAAGTTTATTTTTAATAAACAGGAAATAAGGGAAATTAGGTCCTTGTATTATTGTGTCCCACAAAATTGTAACTTAAATGATTTATATAATTTAAAATTGAAGAGCAATGCATTTTTAGAATCTCTGACACCCTGATAGCTCTGGTATGTTCCTAATAAAAGGATCCATGTCAAGGTGAGACACACTATTAATCAATACTTCACACTAGAAGGTGAAAAACCAAGACGTATTTAATACTCAAAGATTAGTAGAGTTTCAGGCAACACACTGTTGGCTGACTTTCAGGAGAACACTCACGACCACAGCAGCTGAGCAGTGTTACATTATCCTAATGTAGAGGACTCTATCAGATACACTAAACTTTATGACTGGAACAGTTGCCTGTTGTTTCTGCTTCATAGTAGGCAGCTTTTTTGGAGTTCATGTATCCAGACGGCTTGGTGTAGATGTTGAGTTCTTCTACCTGAGGAAGAGCATGTCGTCTGAGTAGAGCCCGTTGATGACGCCACTCTCCTTCTCCAGAGCCAGCATGCTGATGTGTAACTTCCTGGAGTGGAGAAAGTCCAGGATCGCCTTGATGATCTCCACCTCCTTCACATTTATGGTTTCCTCCGCTGTCATGGTGACGACTACCAATGACAAGGGCAATAAAGCAAAAATACTCGTAAGGTAAAACCACACACACACACACACACAGCAAAAGAAAACGAGAACACAACAGTTTGTACAGTACATTTGAACATGTCTTAAAGTAATGCATACATGTATGACACAGTTCAATGCTTTACAGTTAACATCAGTTTGATTCCTCTTAAGTTATTATGCCGCATCTAGACAAACGTCAATATAAGAAAATATCCTTATTGATACTGTGCTAATGATTTTAGCCATATTGAAGACAGCATCTACAATGCAGGTGTTTTAGTGGAGTTGTTTAATGGCAACCAGATGATTAGACTGGAAAGATACTAAATAATTATAAATATGTGTTTATGTGTAAATACACAATAAATATGTGTGGATTCTAACTGTATGCATCGGAGATTTAAAGTGCCTCGCTTTGCATTTTACATTTAATCATTATTAAATAAAATAAAATAAACTCAATGTACTGTATGAACCTAATATGCAAAGTCACAAATCTGACATTACCTCTCCTCAGAAGAGTTTAACAACCTGACAGGAGTCTGTTTTGATTTTCTACACAAACACATGTATGCATATTAACTCTATCTTTAGGCCACCAAGTAAATTAGTGTTGTCCAGATGGACTGAAGCCTCTGCTTAGACTAGAGGATATGTTAATGTTCTTCAGTATTTGATTTTACAATTTATGACAGCATCATACAACTTTATAATACAGTACAATTTATGTTATTAAGAGTCCAGCTTTTCTGTTATCAGATAATCATGTCATAATGAGGACAGTCTGCCATATATTAGTCACATTCACCCTGATTCACCTGATATTCTGCCCATAAAATGTTACAAAGTCAACAGATGTTGGTCAAACAAGACAGAAACAGCTGTATGTAACTGAGCTTAACTCGTTGTTTACAGAGGATATAATTATCTTATCATATTTTTTCAAGACAGGAAGTATCCTCTAATTCATCAATATATAAAAAAATAAAACATCAACACTTAAAAGAAAGCCATTTTGCCTAGTTTACTAGTAATCAAAGAGCAAAACACTGCAGTGCTGCTAAGCTAGCATGAGGGATGGTTAGCTAATAACACTGGGGCTCTAAGCCTCAAGTCAAACATGATAAGAAGCTTAGGCTACTTGTTAGCGCTACATAACCTCTGAGTTAACCCACCGGATTATAGCGAAACCAAAAACAGCTAGTTGCCGTCAGAGCTCACATAAAGCAGGCTAATTTAGCTGGTAGTTAGAGGGGAGCAGAGGAGCTAGGCAGGCCGAGGAGAGAGAGGCATCCTCGGCTAGTTAGCAGGGCGGTGCGCACTGACAGCCGAGAACAACACAACCCGCTGCGCTTAATGCTCACCTGTTTCTAACAATGCATGGGATGGAAAAACAGTGCCCCGGGTGTTTCCGTGATGTTGACAGACGCTGTCACCGAGAGTACCGCTCGGTATTTTTACTGCTGTCTGTGTTGCCCGGCTGTCCCTCCTCCTTGTCTGGCGGTGTCTCCTCCGTGCTGGGTCTCTCTCTCTCTCTCTGCCCAGCCCTGCTGCTGCTGCTGCCGTCTGCAGAACACCGCCTCCCACAGCCTGACACACTCTCTCCCCTCGGGAATACAACATAATCGAAACTAATTCAATACATAACCAGTGGTGTAAAGTAATTTAGTACATTTACTCAAGCACTGTAATTTGTTGTACCATACATGAATATGTCAATGTCACTACAATTCAGAAGTAAATAGTGTAGCCTACTCCACTACATTAGTAGCTCTAGTTACTTGGCAAATTTGGATTAATCATGTGAAATGTAAACAACACTTAAATAAGACTTTTGTTACACAATTAGTAGCTACCCTGCCTGCACCATACAAAGTCATTAAAACTGAACTTAACATGCTCCACCTTCACCACACTTTAATGCATCAATAATACATTATTCTGAATTGGGCCACTCTGCATGATGAGTATTTTTATTTTTGGTAGTATATTTTGATGCTAATATTTTTCAACGTTTACTTGTATAACAGGACATTTACTTTTAAAAGTCACTGCGGTAGTTCGTTGTTTGTTCTTGGTTTGTACTTTTATTAAAGTACTTATTCCACCTCTGGTACTCACTGTCACTGATCCCTAAATAATCTTATGCAGTATATCATGGATATGCTACTCTAACAGCCCAACGCCAAATTGTCCCTTTCTAGGGCAGCTGTGGCTTAGGGGTAAATGGACGTAAAGGGACAGTCCCTAGAAAGGGGGCTGGCTGGCATAGGGCCTGGGAGAATCACGGCGAAGGTGGTCGAAGGTCTAACCACTGCGGGCTTGGGCAAGATTTTGGTAGCACTACACACAATAGTTAATAATTGAGTATTCTACTAAATACATATTTACCAAAATTATGCAAACATATTTATTTCATAACTTGTTCATGTAATAAAACCAACAGACCATTAATATGTGAAGAGATGTTGGTCCTTCACTTTATTACAGTGGAGTTACTAAATATTTTACACAAATTATGCAAAATCATATTTCTTTGACCAAGTGTTGTATTATAACTAGTAGTATTTCCCAAAACAGTTCAGGCATTTCTGTGTGCAGTTGTTAATTATCAGCTGAGGAGGATGCCAATGTATCTGACAGAAGCTTTTATCGGCTGATTTTATATGGGTACCGCTGATTTATTTATCTAAAAGAATAGTGAGGATATGGCTGATAAAGTGCAGACAGGCTAACATGTATAGTATGCAATATCTGACACAGTAAATCTTCTGTAAAAAAGCTTCACTACTACAGATAATGGCTATGATGATAATGAAGATAAACCTACTGCCCACTTACAAATCCCTACATAACCTGGCCCCTCCCTATCTGGCTGACCTTCTTCAGGAGTACACCCCCTCTCGCTCCCTCCGCTCCTCCTCTGCTGGTCTGCTGACCGTCCCCACCCCACGCCTCGTCACCATGGGTGCTCGGGCTTTTAGCTGCACTGCTCCCAGACTCTGGAACTCCCTCCCCCCGCACATCCGACAGTCAGACACAATCACCTTATTCAAATCCCAATTAAAAACCCACCTGTTCAAATCTGCTTACTCACTGTAGTGTAGCTTTTTTTTTTTTTTTTAAACGTACGGTGTCCTTGGGTGTCATGAAAGGCGCCTAAAAATAAAATGTATTATTATTATTATTATTATAAAGCATGTGTTGTAGAGCAAATGTTTGTTAATTGTCTTGGCCTGTGATGCCCTGTGATTGTGCAGCCCAAACAAGAAGGTTTGCAGGTGTATGATAATAACCTTTGTTATTTACTCACTTCTTTGCATAGTAAAGAACAAGTGGTAGAGAACTGTTGTGTTGGATAAGTATGTGTACCTTTGCTTCAAATGTTTTTCTTTCTTAAACAAGCAAACAGTGGTGCAGTTTTTGCTTTTGCTATTTTCCACAGGGCTCGGGAATCGAACCCACATAGACATTATGTGAGGCTGCCAGTTCTAACTGCTATCTGCTAATGTAGCAGCCTGTTCAATACTGCATTGATTTGGACCAAGTCTATCAAATGGAAGAAAAAAAAAATCTTATAATAATTTAAAAAAATGTATCTGGAAGGCGTGGCAGCTCCATTAGATTGGTGTTGCTTTTCTGTTCACTGGTTTAAGAAAGAAGAACAATTTAAACGAAGGCACATGGAATTAGAGAGCAAGTTGTTCGGCAAGACTTGTAGTTAATAAATAAGACACCAAGGGTTACTGTTGATAGCTGGCATTTTAATTAAGCTCAAAGTAATAGAAAAACAATGAAAATCCATGAACATTTGAGCATATTTTGTAAATTGCAAGAAAAAATGAATTCAGAGTTGGAAAAAAATACTATGTTTTTCTTAGTATACTTAATGGATTTGCATACAATACCACAATAAAGAGTCGTTTAGACTTTATATACACCATGCCTTTGCTTTGAACTCGCATCCTTCAACAACTGTACTGGTTCATTAGTACAAACCTCCAACACGTCAATGTCATTACAAAAAATATTTCTATATGCCAAAATATATATATGTACAGTGTCAACACATATTGAAGTAACCTGTGATTTAAAAAAGCAACAGTAATAAAAGTGAAGCAACAAGCATGAAGGTCCTGAAGCAAAAGCGCCTCAACGACAGTGGACAGGGTCTGAAGTGCTATCATAGGTGAATTCATTTATTTACAATTGTGGACTACTTTAAGGGTAATCATGATCTAATAATTACATCAATGTCCACAATAAAGTGTATTTTTCAGTATTTGTTAGTTCCAACTGCAACATGGTCAAATGGTGTTTATTTAAATAACTCTTAAATTGCACAGACTGCTGACACAGAGTGTGAATTCAGTCTATTCTACTACTAATGATAGTCCTATTATTGATAACAGTGAGTGATCACACTTTTTGCATTTGTAGCACAATTAAAGGCCACAAACGACAACACATGGACACACACACGTGATACATTAAAAAAGCTACTGAAAAGCTGCAAGTGGAGTTTTGAATGGATCTTCCATCATATACAAACTAATTTACCTTTTATGTGTACTGTAAATTATGTTTCTCTGAATAAAATCTAAGTCGCTTTTAAAATGAAATAAATTAAGAGTATATTGCAAGTGCTTTCCAGAATTGTTTCATGGTACTCCATGTACTCAATACTCTTTTGGAAAGTCATTGCAATCACCAACTGAGGTTTTTTTCACACTCGTCTTGGCACTTCACTGTACACACACATACACAAGTTTTAGCTGTTTATATGATTTTCAGTCACATGTAAAAAAAAGAAAAAAACGCGCCTTAATAGCAGCGAAACTCTCATCAAAAACGCCTCCTCTATCTGATCACAGATCAGGCAGACCACCCTTTTGAGGGGGGCATCATCTGATCCCAGACCTACACACAACCGAGTACACACAACCTCTTTAAACAGGTGCTGACAAATGACAACAACACTCACATCGCATCCATTTGATACAAAACAAGCATAAGGCCAGACAACTTATAGAAACCAAACTGCCTCTTTCTGAGGCGTGACATTCAGTGCTTCAGTGGTTCAACTAGGTAAGGCATTGGTCCGCCTATGATTTTCTTCTCTTTTTTTGGCACATGGGAACATCAATACACATGCTGACGAGTACACTTGTGCCCCATAAAGGTAGTCCAGAGCATAATAACCAACTCTGTAACAACAACGTCTGTGAGGCCCACTCGTGTTCTACATTCCAGTTGTGATTTGTGACAGTGGGATTGTGAGTCCTTTTAATGAAAAAGCTAAATCCACAAATTCCAGAGAAGCTTGTCCAAATATTGCCCGGCCATCTGGCGCTACTTAGTGTGTAGTTTTTTGGGCGTCCCCTGCTTCTTGGTTTGCCACAGATGGTTGGCGATAGTGATGGCGTCCACACTGGCGGACATGGTTTTGGCTGGGATCTGACTGAACTGCTTCCTGTCTGAGTTGTACTTGTATAGGCCCTCGATCATCTTGGTCGTGATGCTCCTCGGCCCGATGCCGGCCAGTTTGGTGATCTCCTCCGTCTCGGGGCAGTAGGCGTACACAGACCTGAACTGGCAACCCGCGTCACGGAACAACACCAGGAAGTTATTGGCTTCAGATTTCTCCATTTCCTGCAAAAAACACAGAAAAATATGGTGTTTAGTGCAGAATATGTTATGCAGACAGAGAAATATTTACATATAATAAAAACATACATCAAGAATCTTGTTCTTCTGCCCTTCGTTGACCTTGCCAGCCAGGCAGCAGTGAGCCAGGGCATTCTGGATGATGTGCTTGTTAGACTTGGCACTCGGCTCCTTGTATAGTTTGGGTCCTGTGAGACGAATGCACATTTAGATGGTTTGACATTTAGAGCAATTGTGTTCATGTTAGAAAATGGTGTACAGGTATGTCTTCTACCTGTGTACTCATTGTTGGAGGGATTGGAAGAGGTGGTGGAGTCATCTTCCCAATCCTTCTCTCCGTTACGACTAATAGTCGAAGGACAAGAAGAAAAGCCTTCTGCAGTGTCCGGCCTGTAGATAATCACGTACAAAAAAATGACACGCAGACGTAAAAAAAACCACCAAAAAAAACACAGTCAACACGTAGAGGGTGATGCAAAAAAGCAGGAATGGAACAATCCGGCGAAAAATTGCACAAACAGACATGCACACACACACACATTAAACACAAACAGACAGAAAGAGATGGTGTAAAACAAGGTCAGACACTGTGACACCATTTTTCAAACCCTGTCTGTTGTCTTGCATTACATCATACTGTTCATACTCAGAGGAAGCTGTGCAGCAAAGGGACAGAGAGGCATGTTCAGCCAAGCAAAGCAAATCTCAGTGCTGTCTTTACGGCTACTGTGTGGGATGAGCTCGAGTTCTCGTGGAGGAAACGGCAAACACAGTGGAGAAGTGCAGAGAAGCCAACATAGAGAAGAGAGCAAACAACTGCCTGAGAGCAATACTGCAAAAGGCAGAAAGGATAAGGAGCAGGAGAACTGAAGCGGAAACAGTGGAGCCACACGAGTCCCATGAACCTTAATGCAGAAGAAAATACTGCAGAAATGGAATATGTCAAATTATTTCTCTCTCGAGACTGCCCCTCTAATGTCTGTGTTGAAGGAATGTCTCATGAAATGCAGGCGGAAGTTATGTGGAGATTGGTCTATATGGAGCCACATCGAGTACACACTACTAACCTTCCCTTTCTTTCTTTGGGAGAGTTTAGAAAGAACGGGATATGGGATACTTTTTTGCCTCTGAGGGACGCATGCAAACAGAGAAAATAAGAAAGGGAAGAGAATCGAGAAAGTAAGCCTCATAAAAGTCAAGACTTAAGAAGAAGGAAAACAACATAACCCCATGAAATGAATCTATTGTAAAGTATACGGTATTAGGGTGTGACACAAAGGGGAATATACGGTGTGCGTTGTGAAGTTTAGCTTTGGAAAGGTTTAAATGAAATATAAAAGTAATCCTGAAAACGTTTTTTATAGTCTTTATAAAAATACATAAAAGTGTGATATTGTGCAGAAATTAGGTGATATTTAGTTAAACCCTTTGAACATAATGTTAAAGACCAGATCCAACCCACCACAATGTTAAAAGTGTGCAAAGCAGCACACTGTGCAGGAAAACACTTCACAGGGTTATAAAGAGTTATATAAAGTCACAGAGTTACATCTGTGCTCCAGGCAGAGAATGGGCCTTACCTGTTATTCTTTTTGTTATTTGGCAGATCCTTGTCATTGTCAGCCAGATTGAGAGATGCCAAAGAAACACTTGATACTGAGAATCCTCGAGGACGCACCCCTGCAACACAAGCACAGGTCAGTGGCTGTCACCCAGAGATACGTGTGTGTTTATATGAGATGTGTTTACGGTATTCACCTGTCGCTCTCACGGGGGGGGCAGACTCCACGACGTCCCTGTGGATGGACTTGGGTCTCGGCTTCTTCTTGAGACTTCCTGTTCGGGGCTTGATGACGTCGTCCATGTCCTCCATCAGCTTGAGTTGCTTCCTCCTCAAGTATTCATATTTGATGTATTCCTTCCTCGCCTTATCGTCATCCTTCTTCAGCTGGTCCTCCTCTGCTTTCAACCTGCGGGAGGAGACCAGGATGATGAATCCTTGTATGACTCCACACTCAAGTTTAAGATAAATGTTGTCGGTATTCATGCTATAGATCATGGGACACTGTTAGCATTGGCTAGTATATGAGGAGTAAGAAAGTGTGACAAACCGTGCAGCTTCCCTCTTCTGCTCCTGGTCCAGCTCCTGCTCCTGCTTCTTCTCCTGAGTCTCCTTCTCCCTCCTCAGCCTCTTCTCCAGCAGAGCTGCTTTCTTTGCTGCCATGTCTTCTTCCCCTTTCACATCATCCTGGTGTTTAATGGGTGATGAAAAAAATACACATGTCAGATTGTACATAGACATATTTACACTGCAACATTATAGCCTTCATGACAATTATCATGACACTAGCACTATACTGTGTATTTATTGGAGTTAGGGCAGTATTTGGTATTTAATGTGGCAGTAATGTAAGTAACAATGCTTTGACATTGCTCTGTAATCATAGCTCTAATGGTCTACCATGCATCTGTCATTGCTGCGTTGTGTGGCCTAGATTCACTCATGTGTGTCTTTGATCAGCACATGGCTCAACAGGCACAGCGCTGCACATGTTCCCAGCTCACATAGTAAGAGATTCTTCCTGTCCCACGAGGCTGTACGGACTGAGGCTTATTAACTGTGATTATCAGTTCATATAAGTGAAACGTTGCTGCTCTGATGCTGACACGTCTGGAAGGATTTAGGCTGGCAGGTTAGCTAAGAGGGAACCAATTTCAACAAAGAAATCAAGCCGACATATCAGTCCAAAACTGGGGAGCCCTGTTTATAAACACTGACATTTCGGGCAACATTTATATATATTTTTAAACAACATTTCCACACAAAAAAAATCACTAAAAGGCAGCATACAGGTATCACAATGTGAGAACAGCAACCACATCAAGTAATGTTAGTTTAGTTTTGGTTAAAGCTATTAAGGCTAAACCTGCGTCCAATTCTGCCACATCCAGTTTCCAACCATTATCATAAAACTATAACAATTATCCTCTTAAATATAATTATGTAGCTCCAGCTCACCTTAAAAAAGAATCCACAGCATATCTTTTGGTCTTCTCCATACATGTCTGCTCCTGCCTCTCCCTCTCCCGCCATCTCCTGACCGAGGGGAGCTCTTCCTGCTGGTCTCAGGTCAGATGGAGGCTCCTTCACCACCTCTGAGGAGCCTGATGGCTTCAAAAGAGTCTTTCTTTCCCCCTCATATTCCCTCTCTTTGGCTGCTTCAATATTAGTAGCTTGAGGAGTGCCAGCACTCTTCCTCTCCACATCCTCTTCTTTGTCCTTAGTGCTTTCGTTGTTGTCCCTTGCCTCTTGGTCCCTATTTTTAGGAGGCCCCTCATCGTGGCCCAGGTAAGCAAACGAGCTGTTCTGGTTCTGGCTGGAGTTGAAACGCCTCAGTCTGGGTAGGCTGTCCACTGAGGTCTGGGTGTTGAGCATTCGACTGAAGGGCGTGACCTTCAGATCGTTTGGCCGTGGAGTCCGAGGTGTCCTGGCGTGGAAGGAGGCCGGCCGCCGCTTTAGGCCAGCAGGGGAACGGTTGGGAGCGTGGGGAGAGCCTGAAGAAGAGAGGATGGGGGACAAAGACCCAACCGAGCCTCGACCTGACCCCCGGCCTGTAACACTGCTGCTGCGCAACTCACGGAGCTGCCTGCGGGGGAAGAAAACACACCCGGTCATATATGAGTTTAGAATTATGTAAAAAAAGAAAACAGTAGATTTAGCCAAAGTGATACCTGTGTGGAGATGGAGCAGGAGGAGGGATGACCCAGGATTGCTGCTGTTGCTCTCTCATGGACATGATCCTCTCCTGCTGCTGGGCCAGACGCTGCATCTCTGTCTGCAGGAAGCCCAGCGACGTGTTCAGCCTATCGATGGAGCGCGTGTATTCCGTAAGGTCGATTTCTCCTGGAGACATTCCTGTATCACCAAATAATGATTCAGTTCATTTGAGCTGAAAGCATTTGACTACATTTATGAGAGCATACTTCCTGTGGTTACTCACCTGCTCCATCCTCACAGGGGGATCTAGGCGCTGCTCCATCTGGCTTGCATCTCTCCGCCCCCTCCATGCTGCCCTGCCTGGTTTCCTTTGAGGCTGATAGTGGCTCTGGGGAAGGGGCTTCTGCTGCCGCTGAGCTGGGGCTGAGGGGGGCAGTGATCCCTTTTCTTCTTACTACATTCAAAAAGGCTGTTCTGCCCATCTTCTGGCGATGGCGGGTGAACGCTGCTTCCACCTGGGAAAGAGCATAATAATATGATCATTCATGTTTAGCGTTACTACTGTTATCCCACCTTTCCCTGTATCTGTTTACCTTCTGCTTCTGGGCTTCAATGGCTCTACGTTTCTCCTCCAGCTTCATCCTCAGCTGAATCATCTCTGTGGCTATCAGGTGGGAGGGGTCTCTGGGGGGAGGCGTTGCTGGAGAGGGAGATGTGATTGGCAAAGGAGGTGTAGATATCTAGAAAAAAGTGAAAAGAAAAACACATCTCACTACAAATTGCATTTCTGCCCCTGCAACAAAAGTAGAGTTTTTATGAAAGAGGGATTGAGCAACACCAAAGGACACTAACCTGAGCAGAAAGGCTTTTTGGTGGGTGTGTGTACGGCACATTGAGGTCTGAACTCTCTGGGGTTGTTCCTCCGCTGCTCCTTCCCTCCAGCTTCCTGAACTTCTGCTCTGCAAAGCTCGTCATGCGGACCATGGCCCCAGAGCCTCCGCAGGACGAGGCGGGGCTCAGTGTGTGGGATCTGTGGATGGTGGGTGTTGTACTGGGACAGGGGCTGTCCCCACCGTCCCCCCTCCCACCTTCAGGGTTAGTCTGACCAACCCCCTCCCCTCCTCCGGGCCGGCTCCTCTCCCTCTCCCTCTCCGGCTGGTCAGGCAGCGGACAGGACCGGGTCATGGCCTCACAGTCTTGGTCAATATCTGAGTAGTCTCTCAGAGAGGAGGAGTCCTCATCCAAGCTCTGGATGTCCTCTGTCCTCACGTGGATGCCCGTGTCCACTTCATCGGTGGACAGGGAGTTGGGGTCGTGGTCGTTTGGCCGAGCCTTAGCTGGTCCCAGATCATCTCCTGGACCGTGAGCCCCCGGAGGGTCTGACGGCTCCGCACCATGGAGGAAGAAGCCATCGTCTCCGTCCCCCGACCCGAGGCAGGCGTGAGGCCTCTCCGTGTCGTGGATAATCTTCAGCGCCTCCTCGATGCTCGGGGGGGAGGATGGGCTGATGTGGCCACTGTGGTTGCCATGGTGATTGTTGTGGCTATGGTTGCTTTCAGGGAAGACTCCATTGGAGCACCTGGAGACAGGTTTGGGTAAGTTAACTCTTGGATAACAGTGAAACACGATGACTAATTGTTCTAGTTACCCAGAGTGATAAACAGCTGGGTGTTCTTCTTATCTTTATGACTCTCCGTGCAGTTTGAACATTCGTTAAAAAAAATACACACTTTTTAAGTTAAGCCCTTTAAGAGTGAGTTAACCCCAAACACATTTTTGCTGAAAACAAATGTATATGGGTATTTACAGTAGGAGTGTTAATGTGTTGTGTTCTAAAAAAACAATAACATAGCATAGTATTTTCAAATGTTTTGAACTTTTAAGAACAACTTAAATCTAAAAGTTGTGTTAAGCTTCATTATTCTGTGCTTATCTATACTATAAAGTTTACATGCACATGAAACTATTAAAAGTTGAGGAGCAGCACCAAAAAGCATCTTAGAGTGAACAGGCAGCTAATGTATAGCCTCTTGCTGGTGCAGCACGTGCTTGCATGGATAACACCTTAAATACAGGATAGGAAACATCCTCCCTTTGCTGTACCTGCTTTGGTTCTTGATGGAGAACGTGTTGCTCCGCCCCAGGGATTTCTGGGAAGTGAACTCATCATCCTCCTCTGGTATGTGTCTGCTCTGTCCATTTACATCAACAGGCATGAGGGAGAGGTGGCGTTTCACGCTCCCTCGAGATGCATAGTGAACTTTGAACCCCAGGCCGTCACTGCTGGCAGAGCGGGTCATGCCGCCGGACGGCAGAGTGGTTTCTCCGTCCAGAGGAATCTCAAAGGAGATTCCCCGAGAGGAGGAGCTGGTGGAGGAAGGAAATGTGTTGTGAGTTTAATAAGCGTATTAATAAGTTTAACAAGGAAACAACAGACCTTTTCACATTTGTATCTCATTTCATTTCATCTGCTCTAGCTGGAGTTTGAGTACTAACCGATGTTCTTTGGGCCATGTCCCAACACAGCCATCCACGTAGGACATGGAGGTAGACCTCTTCATTATACCTGTTACAGACACAGAGGGGCTTCTTACTGGATGTGTGAAATCCATTATTTCACAAGAGAACAACAAATGCTGCAGTGGAGTGCTTTAGCTTCAGGGAGAATGAAGATTAATAATGTAAAGAAAAGTGTAAGGCTCAAACGTAGCATCCGAGCTAGTGCATGTCTATAAATCAGCCACTAGGGGGCCTCTGATTTAAAAAACACAACAACACATTCTTCCACTGTTCTGAAGTAATGCATGTTCCTGCTAAAATACCAACTATGTCTTCTTCTTTTTTTTGTGACCAACTTTTTGCCCTCACAATACAAATATACAGATACAAATGATATAGACAATACAAAAAATAATTAAAAAAAATAAAATAAAGTGTCTTCTAAACTATGTCTTCTTTTAACACAAGTTTGTATGGATGGCCTCATTGAAGTGAAGATAAAACTGTTTTTTCAGAAAGTTGTGTTAAAAAGAGCAGTGTGGACAAATCCACGCTATATACCATTGTGACATCTATTCCCACATGATCACATAAGAAATAGTTTTGCCATTCCCCTTTAGATATGAGATATGTTACCCTGTGAAGGGATGTTCTCTGGGCTGTCAGGTCTGTCTGCATAGCTCTGTTGGACAGGACTGGACACAGGAGCCATATTTCTACAGGAGGACACAGGCTCACAGGCTGCAGAGAGAAACATACGACAGCAAATCTCAATTTTTCTGCAGCCTTGAGTTCATTATTATTAATCGTTTAGCATGCATAACTGTCATAATCATTGCTGTTAACAAAGCATGCTGATTTGATCATTAACTTGCACAGTACCGTTTGGATCGAAGACTCTGGGCTGTACAAATGAGGGTTTTACCACTTCAAACCACCAGAAAAGCTCAGCCATAAACACCAGGTAGTTACTCTGCAAAACACACACACACACACACACACACACACACACACACACACCTTTGTGGTTAATGCTGCAGTCATATATGGTCGTATATGTGGTTATTTAATCATTCTATTAGCACATCTGTCACACTCCTTCTCTCAGTGCAACAATCGTAGTATCATACAGCTTTTTGACAGCTCAAGGAGGTCATGGCCTGCAAACTGTTGCTTGGTAACAGGCTCAGGTGTGGGTGTGTTTAGTTAAATTAGTACAGTACATGTTTCATTGAGTGGTTTAATGTCAAAAACATACGGTTCATGAAAACGGCCAAAAACACCATCTGGGGTTTAGTTTAAATATGTCACATATGCACAGAGCAGCGAGTGAGTAACCCGAATCTATGATGAATGCATGTTATAAACAGAACGTCTCTAGATCCCTATAAAGACTATTTCCTATGTAGGAAACATTTTGGTAGACGTATAAGATCTGCTTATTTAATTTCTAGAAGGAATATAAAGAGAAAAAAAGATTGGGTCTCTGTATTCGGGCACCAGAGAGAACTGCCTAATGGTTAAAACAACATCACTTCTGTTTTTCATATTAAAAACATGGACATGCACACACAGCCTGGTTAAGATGCAGTGCGTGGGCAGGGTGCCAGTCTCTTTGCTGCTCTTCACAACCATTTGTATCCCTCTCTTCCCTCCTTTTCCTACTTTTTCAATTGTAACACCACAAACTAAATATAAACAATGTAGTGAATGAGAAGGAAGGGGAAATACAGAGAAAGCAGAGCACAAGTGTGAAAACTGTGTTTTGAAGAATGGAAAGTCCCAGTCAGCTCGGACCTTGACTTGAATTCAAATTGTTCTACCCACGCTCCCCGCATACTATTTACCCACACTGGCTCTGCTCCTTCCAACGTCCCGACGGCACAGAGATGCTTCTAAAGTGGTATAGTCAGTATTTTATTAATTTAGAAACTAATGTGTGTAACATTGGGAGATGTCAGCCTGAGGACTGAGTAAGAGAAATACACTTTTGTGATCTCTGAGGATCACAGATTTTGTTGTCTGATAAAAACAGAGGGGGAGAGAACAAGGGAGGCAGTTGGAGACGGGTCAGGACTGTGAATCTCCTCTGAGCAGAATCTGTCCTCTGTCTGAGGGGGGTAATTTGGCTTGCAGCGTATGTACTAGAGAAACACACACACACACACACACACACACACACACACACACACACACACACACACACACACACACACACACACACACACACACACACACACACACACACACACACACACACACACACACACACACACACACACACACACACACACACACACACACACACACACACACACACACACACACACACACACACACACACACACACACACACACACACACACACACACACACACACACACACACACAGCCTGTCATATTCATTCTAATGTGCCTGCAGAGCAATATTCACTGTAGCAAAAGGATTTCTCCCGGTTCAGACATCCACACAGCAATAAGCCCAACCGAGTCTGCTCACTTTCTTTATTCAACTTTTCTTTGCATGACTCATTTTTGCCTACTTGTAATCCCCCCCCCCCCCCCTATTCCTCCTTATTCCCCAAAACACTTTTATTTTCCTTCTTTCTTCAACTGACTCAACATTATAAAATAACTTTTTCCCACATCCTTCCCATACAACTCTTTTTATATATTTGAACTCCGGTCTTACCTTTATGGATGCATGTGCATAGAGCATGTCCTCCAGGCTGAAGTGGCAGCAGTGGTTGAGGTTGTTCCTGCAGAACTCCTGCACCAGCTGGAGGTTGTACAGACTGTCAGCCAAAGACATAGTCTCCTTGAGGCAGATATCTGCTCCGCCAGGGGAGGGGTCAGACACAAACACACACGAGGGAGGGGTGATGGCAAGGGCCAGGCAGGAAGACAAGGAAAAGATAAGGCATAGTTTACATTTAAAGTGAGACTGCCTTTCCCACTAGTATTAGCAGCAGGGGCTGATTTGAATCGCTCACAATCCTTCAAACAGTTATGACTCAAGTTTTCAAACTCCCTCTCGATGAATCATCAGGATCTTTATCCCCTGACGTTACTGTGAGGACGGCCCATGCATGTGTATAATGTTAACAAAGAGGAAACAGACAACCAAACATTACAGCAGCTGATTTCTCTGGAAATTATGTCATTCTGTACTTCTTTACTATTCTTAGAGTAAATTAAGCACAAATTAACTAGCTTCCACATCTGGTCCACATGTGTATGAGCGCCCCGTGAACCACATTCAGTCCCGAGAGTCTCAGAGTGCCGGCACGAGAGTTGTTTATCTTTGAAATAGCTAGCTAGCTACTCCTCTAACGGTCCTCCGTCACACACCCCTCGTGACCAAACGCAACCCAACCCAGGGCATTTATATAAATGAGGGCGCAGGCAACTTAAGAGGAAACACAGCTTTGTTTTCCATGTCTGTCCTCAGTCCTCTCTTCTTCTCAGTGTCTTTCTTAGGTCAACACGCTTAACAATACCCTCCATTTATATCATTAAATGTATCTATAGAAAGTCAAAACATTTCCTGAAAAGGCTGCTACACTACCATTATTTGTTTTTATTGAATTGACTTTCTTACGTATTCAAAAGGCAAAAGCCCTCAGAAAATGAGTCACACTGATGATAAATATACTCTTTGTTTGAAGCCCTTTATTCAGATGTATGAAGTCAGAGCAGAGAAGAGCATCCTTTGTGAGTTCAAATTGAGACTGAAAGTCATTGTGGTTAGCTCATTCAATGCTATTTCTTTATGATTTCTTATTGTATATTTGGACCAACTATAGACCAGTCTGTTTACTTTTGGGGAATATCACAATAAAAAAGGCGTAGTAACATATTTAGGAGTTGTTCCCACCTTCCAGTCTGATGGCCTGTGGGCAGTAGAAGTGCAGCAGGGCGGTCAGGGCACAGCCGTCTGTGTTGTCCTTCAGCAGGTTCTCCACCAGGGGGAGTGACGGAGCACTCATCTGCTGCGCCTGCTCCCGCCTGTAGCGAGCCTGAAACCATGGCAACGGCAGAAAGACATCACCTATATGTGTCATCGGGATGTAAACGTACAGCTGGCTCTCTGATTGTTGGTGCAAACATCTGCAGACACACCTCCATCTGCATGCACCGGTGCACAGACAACTCAATCATGTAGTAGGTGTTAATTTCAAGCATAGGGTGGGCTTCAGGCTAAACTCAAATATTACAGATTAAATTCATCATGCAAATAATAAACATCTGGATTTACTTTGTCATCTTTAATAAAAATGGATAGAAAAAATGCAATTATAACACCTCAGCACTATTTTGCTCCCTTTGATTGATTCTGAGGAGTGGTTAGGTTTTTTTAGAAGGAGAAAAGGAACACAATCCAACAATTCAATTGTTGTCCACATTATACATTAACGTGGGATCTAAAGTTTAATAATGAGCGTTTACCAATTAAATCACAAGAGTGGCGTCGAGTTTGCGTTTGACAAGAGATTCGATGGAAGCTTTCATTGCAGCAGCCTTCACTGTCTGACAGCGGCTCTGTCTGTGTTCGTACATCAAGCTCTTAATAACAAAATGATGTCATTTGAATTAGATTTGGTTTATATGAACTGGTATTACATCCTTAACAAAATGTGCTTTTAATGCCTAACACAAACAATATAAATGCTACATTAAAAAAAAGGAAAAATGGTAGCTAACAATTCCGGGGTACTAGCATTAGTTTTTAAAATGTGTTAACACAAGAGACATTGGTTCATTCCCAGTATTCAAATGATCATGCTACAGGACTGCTCTTCCAGGTGAAGTTTCTGACCATAGGGCTAAGTTTAAAATGGTTATTATATCATTCAATCAGATTCATAGGCATGTGAAGACAGGGGGCCGGGTGGGGTAATGTGGGAGGTATCAGAGCAATGCATGATGGGGCTCAGGGCCACATGCATTGAGAGATTTGGAGGGGACAATGTGAAGGGGTGTATCCTTGCAGGTTTTGGATTAGACAGAGGAGAGGTAGATGGTGGAGGTTGGTGAAGAAGAGCTCTTCAGAATGGATGGACTTACAGGTACTAATCTCCAGTACCATTTGCTAGGAGACTTGATGGTGGATGATGATTGGACGACAACAGGAGAGAGTGGGAGAGGTGTTAGGGTGACAACAACAAAATGTTTGCTACTATACAGCTGAGACGGTGGGACAACCCCTCTCTTTACTCTAGTAAAGACTGCTTTACATTTTAAGGAATTTCTCATAAACTTATTACATATGAGAATACACAAGTAACTTTGTCTCCCAAAGGCTCGAGGCTTGAGTCTGACTCAAAGGGTTCTTTCCTAAAACAGTCTTTGTATTTTCAACCAATGATTTTTTAGAGATGAAGGCATTTAACTAAAAAGCATAGCCCTTGCATCATCTTACAGTATAAGAAGCTAATGCAATGGGCATAGTCTCATCCAAAACACAGAACTCAGCCTTCCCTCTACAGGGAGTCCATTCACTGTTTCTATAGCTAATGGTATGGTAACTGTAAACACAGTGATTGTTGACCTTTGGTTACATTTCTCTCCAATAAGGCTCTACAACACAATAGTTGTTAGTTTTAACTTGCTAGTATGCTAATTAGCTAATACAAACTTGCTATTGTAAATGTCAGGGGGAACATCTGGTCATTTCATAGCAATTATTCCAAGACGATAAGATATTTATCTTGTTGTTATTAAAATCCCAGGGAAGGTGTATCATATATTGGAAACTAATAACCAGTTGACAAATGGTACCAAAAATAATCTAATTTATGAAAAGTAATACAAACCACAAGCTTATATTCACACAGAATCCACCCACAAATGCTGCACTTAGTCACAAGACCAAGACTTTTCACACAGTCCCAGAATAGACAAGATCAGATCTGTGTAGTGTCTTGTGCTCATCCATGAGTGTGTGTGTATTTAAAGGCATATGTGTGTGTGAAAGAATCTTCTCGTCAGTGAATGGACTTCTGTTGAGGCTGGTAATGCTGTGTGATGGAGCGTGCAGTAAGAAAGCAGCTGACTGACACTGAGTGTACAGCGTTTCCTCACACTTTTAAAATACCTTCTTCTTCCCTTGTTGTAACTGGTTGCCTTTCACAAAGCCAGAGAGAGTGTATATGTGAGTCTAGCATACACAATGTATGTGTATTATCAGCTCACAGGCCAAACACTTGCAGGCAGGGATCACACTTACTATACGCCTCAAAGAAAACAATGAGTGGAAGAAAATCTGCCAAGGAACTCCCACTGCAGATAAAAGCTCCTTTAAATCTAATGTAGCCACTCGTGATACCTTGCAGCTCTTTAAAGAGATAACTAATTCAAGGGGACAGCATGTGAGCATATTACAATCTGTAGTATTTAAACAGTTTTGTCTACGATAACGTGGGATTTTTCAGCTTCCCGTGTGGCTCTAGCAATGTCAGTCTGTCAAGCAATCCACAAATCAGGTCCAGCCCGAAGACTCTTGGTGCTCAGAGGATGAATTCTACTGACTTTTGGTATCCTGACATTTCCTCTAGCGTCAGCATGAGGTTGACATTTGTTTATTTGAGTATGTCTCAACAACAGTTGGATGAATTGCTATGTAATTAAATCTAAAGTCTCCGGCAGGATACTTTTTTATAACATAAGCGATCTCATTACTTTCACACACTTAGAAAGCGTTAACATGCTAACATATTAAACTAAGAAAGTAAACATTTTATTGAAAAATCAGCATTTTACCATTTGTATGCCATGCTAGCATTAACATTGGGCCGAAAGCACCCCTGCATCTACAGTAAGGACCGCCTTCAGTAGCTAGCATGGCATGTGTATCACTTTAACTTGATATTGAATGGCAGGAAGTTTACCAACGCATTTCAATTTGCCACAGTTCTATTTTTTGTTGCGTACACATGCTCGCAGTGAGATAATATGTATATTTCCACTTGTTCACCCCTTTGTCACTGCTGTTGAGCACAGGCCCGAGGCGGGGGTCACGACCTCATAAGGCACTGTGCTGTGGCCTTATGGGTAAGTGAGAGGAAGAGGACAGTAGCTGGCCGCTGTGTGTTTGTCCCAGCAGCCTCGTTGTGTCACATGGACCTTACATAACTCTGAAGCCTGCAGGGTGACAACACTGCCTCTGTCTGTCACTGACTCTCTTTCGCTACAGCTGGCAGAGTTCCTAATTGTCTCTCTCCATGTCTCCCCCTCTGCTGTCATTTTTCCCGTTCCCCTCTCTCTGATTTTCCCTCCTCACTTTTCTTCTCACTCTGTTTCATATTTATTTGTCTCCTCTAGCAGCGACTCTTGCCAACACTTCTCTGCAGCTGGTCTGAGACTGAGCTCATCTGTTCCTCTGACTTGCAGAGCTCTGTGTGCTGCGCTGGATGTGTGTGTGTGGACTTAAACCTGTGCTACTGTCTATAAGTAAAATAGGAAACAATCAAAATCTAATATCAACAGACGGGTGATTTACTGTAAGTCTCCTATCAACTTGAGAAAAGGCAAGTTTAAGAATCAGACAATACATCAAATAAGATGCAGACATTAATGATTACAAGTCATGTTTATGTTTGTATTGCTGTTTCTGAAGGTGTTGCTTGGGGAAATATACTTGTTAGCTCTCTTGCTGGGTGAACTGGGAACGTCTGGAGGAGGCCCAAGTTCAGGAGGCCTTCAAGGCCCAAGTTCAGGAGGCCTTCAACTCACACCTCCGGCGGAGCTTTTCGGGCATTCCTGTGGAGGATGGGGACATTGAACCAGAGTGGTCGGTGTTCAATGCCTCTATTGCCGAAGCCGCGGTGGGGAGCTGTGGTCTCAAGGTCCTAGGTGCCTCAAGGGGCGGTAACCCTCGAACCTCCTGGTGGACACCGGTGGTCAGGGAAGCCGTCCGACTGAAGAAGGAGGCCTTCAGGGATTTGTTATCCCGGGTGACTCCCGAGGCAGTGGCAAGGTACCTACAGGCCCGAAGGGCAGCAGCCTCATCCGTGGCCGAGGCAAAGCAGCGGGTGTGGGAGAAGTTTGGAGAAGACATGGAGAAGGACTTTCGGGCGGCACCAAAGTTGTTCTGGAAAACTGTCCGACACCTCAGGAGGGGGAAGCAGGGAACCATCCAAGCTGTGTACAGTAAGGATGGGACGTTGTTGACCTCAACTGATGGAGTGTTGGGGCGTTGGAAGGAACACTTTGAGGAACTCCTGAACCCGACAACTCCGCCCTCTATGTTAGAGGCAGAGCTGGAGTATGACGGGGGATCAACACCAATCTCCCGGGGGGAGGTCACTGAGGTCGTTAAACAACTCCACAGTGGCAAAGCCCCGGGGGTGGATGAGATCCGCCCGGAAATGCTGAAGGCTCTGGGTGTTGAGGGACTGTCATGGTTGACACGTCTCATCAACATTGCGTGGAAGTCGGAAACGGTACCGAAGGAGTGGCAGACCGGGGTGGTGGTCCCCCTTTTCAAAAAGGGGGATCAGAGGGTGTGTGCCAATTACAGAGGCATCACACTACTCAGCCTCCCCGGGAAAGTTTACTCCAAGGTACTCGAAAGGAGGGTCAGGCCGATTGTCGAACCTCAGATTGAGGAGGAACAATGCGGATTCCGTCCTGGTCGTGGAACGACGGATCAGCTTTTTACTCTCGCAAGGATCCTGGAGGGGGCCTGGGAGTACGCTTATCCGGTCTACATGTGTTTTGTAGACTTGGAGAAGGCGTATGACCGGGTTCCCAGGGAGTTACTGTGGGAGGTGCTGCGGGAGTATGGGGTGAGGGGGTCTCTACTCAGGGCCATCCAATCTCTGTACTCCCAAAGCGAGAGCTGTGTCCAGGTCCTCGGCAGTAAGTCGGACCCATTTCCGGTGAGGGTTGGCCTCCGCCAGGGCTGCGCTTTGTCACCAATCCTGTTTGTAATATACATGGCTCGGATTTCGAGGCGTAGTCGTGGGGGGGGGGGGTCTGCAGTTCGGTGGACTAAGGATTGCACCACTGCTTTTTGCAGATGATGTGGTTCTGATGGCTTCATCGGTCTGCGACCTTCAGCACTCACTGGATCGGTTCGCAACCGAGTGTGAAGCGGCTGGGATGAGGATCAGCACCTCCAAATCTGAGGCCATGGTTCTCAGCAGGAAACCGATGGACTGTCCACTCCAAGTAGGGAATGAGTCCTTACCCCAAGTGAAGGAGTTCAAGTATCTCAGGGTCTTGTTCTCGAGTGAGGGAACAATGGAGCGTGAGATGGGCCGGAGAATCGGAGCAGCGGGAGCGGTACTGCAGTCGCTTTACCGCACCGTTGTGACGAAAAGGGAGCTGAGCCAGAAGGCAAAGCTCTCTGTCTACCGGGCCATTTTCGTTCCTACCCTCACCTATGGTCATGAAGGATGGGTCATGACCGAAAGAACGAGATCGCGGATACAAGCGGCCGAGATGGGTTTCCTCCGCCGGGTGGCTGGTGTCTCCCTTAGAGATAAGGTGAGAAGTTCGGTCATCAGGGAGGGACTCGGAGTTGAGCCGCTCCTCCTTCGCGTCGAAAGAAGCCAGTTGAGGTGGTTCGGGCACCTAGTTAGGATGCCACCTGGGCGCCTCCCTAGGGAGGTGTTCCAGGCACTTCCAGCTGGGAAGAGACCAAGGGGTAGACCTAGGACCAGGTGGAGGGATTATATCTCTTCGCTGGCCTGGGAGCGCCTTGGGATCCCCCAGTCAGAGCTGGTTGATGTCGCCAGGGAAAAGAAAGTTTGGGGCTCTCTGCTGGAACTGCTACCCCCGCGACCCGACCACGGATAAGCGGGAGAAGATGGATGGATGGATGGAGCTCTCTTGCTGAGGGATAAATTAGAAGACTCATATTCTATAGCCGAGGGATTAGGGCGCATACCACATGGGACCACTGCCCTGAGAAGGAAGTCTCTGGTTCATTTCTCTGCAGGCTGCATGTCATGTATCTACAGTACTCTCTTTCCCCTCATTTCCTTTCTCATTCCACAAAAGCATGAAATTACCAAAATTGATGAAAAAAAACATAGCTCACAAATGATCATGCTGTATTTTCTGTGTTGTATTTGCACACTTACAACCCAACAACAACATTTGGCAGCAGTGACTTCCAATGTCCTCTAATGATTAGAGGACATTACATTTAGATTATTGTGCAAATTAAACAAAGCAGATAATAAGTGTTAATTTGTGAGCTTTAGAGAAGCTGATGATTTCGGCTAGCTAGCTGTTTCCTTTGTTTGGAGTCTTTATACTAGGCTAAATAATCTTTGGGGAATTTCCCTAAAACACAATGTTATTTCAGTAACGGTTTGTGTAAGTATGTGTTCTTACTTTGTTGGTTGTTGAGTTTGACTCCTGAATGGAAACGTCTCTCAGCTTTTGCTCTTCAACAAGTATGTCCCTTAAGTATTCAGTCACCTGGAGAAAGATAGAGACAGGCAGACAGACAGACAGGAGGGCAGAGATCAGGGTCACATGTCAGACACTGAGAGACTGAATGGGCGAGTCTGTGGTGGAGAGAGGGGAAACTTGAACATGAGAACAAGAGGCTCCACACATCAAAGAAAAACATTTCACCACCAAACCTGCCTATTAGCCACCAATGCTAAATATCACTGTAACCTGATACTCAAGTCCAAAGTAGAAAAAACTAAAAAGATTTGAAAGTCCCCTTTTTACGATAACTGCTTTACTGTCTTCAATGGTTCTGAACAAACAGTGATGTAACATTTTGGCTTGCAGTACACATATTTTGTATTATTCGAACCATGGCGTGCTACGTTTCAGTGCTGAACAGAGAGACAATCGCCCATGTGTTTTCTTTTTGTTTTTTTTTATGTGTGTGTCTGTAGATGAATCTTGCCTGTGTGTCTGTGGACTGGAAAAGAGAACAGCACGCACTATGACTATTGTACATTTAATTGATTCATTCATGTCATGCTGGTGCATATTTCATTATTTTACACAAAGTAGAATTTAGTCAACATCATTTTTGGAGAAAAACGGTGAAAAGCAAAATCAGTGAAAGCAATTTGAAGTGACTAAACAATCTGTAAAATGATGAAGTAAAGTAAAAATGCAATCAATGAGACTTAACTAAGGCCCTCTTAAAGCTTTACAGCTCAGTCCAGGTCTGACTTTAACCTCTATATCCTGCTTTAGCAAACCACAGGAGTTCGGTTTAGTCAGTTATCTTCTTCTAATCTCTCTGGCAGGATTACTTGTTGTTAGTTTTTCATCTAGTTCCCTTGCAAAGATGGGATTTTGAACCAGCGCTGACACACTTTCCAGCACCGTTCGTGTCTTCCTTATCCGGAGTCAAACAAAGAACTGTGTGTCATATTTTAAAAGGCTTAAGAACGTGTACAGTTGTTTCCCTCTGAAATAAGAAAGCACATGTCCTTGTGGTTTTATGAGCACACAACATGATCCTCGGTGAGTGTGTACCTTGTTGATCCAGGTGGCGATAGCATCCTCTGTGTCATACGGCAGCTCCTGAATGTGTCCGTCACCGTGTGAGGGGTCGGCGGAGGAGTACCTGTTGATGCACGACATCACCCTCTCCACACTCACCATCTCCACAGTGTACGCCATCATCAGGGTATCAATGAGGGCCAGGTGGGAACTCTGTAAAGACATAAGGACATTGCAAGGATTAATGTACAATTATTTTCGAAAGCATCAAACTTAAAGGCCAAACCTTATGTTTCCATATTGTGAATATCTGTGCATGACTTTGACTATGGAGCAACACTTTCTATTTTTGAGTTGCCTAAAACCTTTCATTAAATAAAAGATCATCAGTTTTGTTCTCTTAAAAAAAAAGAAGAAGGATTTAACCTTTTGCATACAGCTGCAAAAACCATCCAAAAGAGCATCTAAAGGACAACAATTAGAATTTTACAACACACATTTAATAAATGTCACATCTCCTCATTTTGTAACAATCCAACATTTACACTCCACCTCCCTTTCCTGGAGTGTTTCCAACCAGACATTGTGTGTAAGGAATCCACTTACAGAGGCCAAGGAAAAAATAAACTCAAATGTAGTGTCGTGATGCTGCAACATTACAACTTTCAAGTAGGGGCTCTAAAAATAAATGACTGAGCAACTATTAATCATGAAGTAATTTCTTGTGAAATCAAATTCATGGCGCACTGTTGGAAAAGGGGAAAGGATTAGAGTTGGGAAATATGATGGGATATTCTGTGTACAGGAATACAAATGTACTCAAAACATGGGACAATGCGCTTCAGAATCTTAAAACCAAAGACCCCCAGAGCCAGTAACAAATACAAAATCTCAATGGATTTCAATTTTAATCAAATTGTCTTTCCTTCCTCCGTTTGTTTGCCCTACATTATTATCAGTCCTACAACTCCTACAAATCTATAATGCTTCAAACCTCCAAACTCTTGTCTTGGGATTTTAACTGAGGCAGCTTTGTGGACATCAGGAAGTTCCTGAGATTTCAGCTAAATGGGATCCTTTGAAGTTTATCTTTAGAGAATCAAAGTTGCTGAAACTATCTGTCCAAAAGGCGATTCTTTTTTCCCCATGTCCCTTTAGGGGCTCTGTATGTTTCCGTGGGAGACTAAAACGTTTTACACACACACGTTCTGTTGTAGAACAAGTTTGATGCCATGTTGTCATCTGAACATACATTTAATTCTGCTATTCGTCATTGTGATTGCATGATTAAGATATTATAATAAGAAGACAATTCAAACACTAGGTTAACAGCAAATGAGTGCAAAAATATCTGGATCATATGATAACAATGTATTTTTCATGTGAGCTTCTCAAATCGGTGTACTGTAGGTCTTTCTTCATTTTCTCATGTTTTCTTCATTTTAGGTGAGGTAAGCTCTCAGGCCCAACAGAGTCCAACCCGTCTGAATCCCACTCCTAACCGTCTGTACATAGCACTACTTTTATAGCGCACAAATTACCTAATGGCCTACCAGCCCTCAACACCTACAGCACACAAAGCTTGACATTCTGCTAGCCTTTCTGATCCCATTCCAGACCGGCCAGACCAACAGACCTCTCCTTCCCTTTCCTGTCATACCACCGGGTCAGCTCAAAAACATCTACACTCTGTCTCTCTGTGTGTGTGTGTGTGTGTGTGTGTGTGTGTGTGTGTGTGTGTGTGTGTGTGTGTGTGTGTGTGTGTGTGTGTGTGTGTGTGTGTGTGTGTGTGTGTGTGTGTGTGTGTGTGTGATTAATAAACAAACACCTAATGTTAGGAGCTCCAGGTGACTCATACCAACACACACAAACAAGCAGTGAGATTTCTCCCGTACTGGCGACTATTCCTAACCACAGAGCCTCCTGTAACAGCCAGAGTGACCACGTTGTTCCCAAAGAAACCAGCAACAGATCCAGATGTACTCTGGACTGCTGCTGGTGCTCTACATCTGCCCGTCCACACAGACAGTGTGTACCGAGGAAATATGGCTGGAAGACACAAACTTCTTACAGACTTCTTATGGAAATAAGTGTGGAGAAAAATGAGAAACTGGACTTATGTGTCATCTGATGTTCTTCATCATTAAATCTAGTGGATTTTACCAAAGGAATAATAGCTAAATAATGTTATTGTAAACTACAGTTGTTTGTAGACGCTGAAACAGTGCTGACGTGTATAACGGTACATGCTGGTGGACAAACAGTTTGTTGTATTGAATGCTTCAGTTGTAGCGTGTTAAATGGGTAAACATGATTGTTTGGATCGCAGGCTGTCTAAGAAACAGTCTGCACACAGTTTGTTCCTGCATCTTCAGGATATTGGCAGATTGTTGACATTGCATGCATTCTCCTCCGAGGGTACAGTGTGGCTGACAGATGGACAGACGGACAGAGACAGAGAGAGAGAGAGAGAGAGAGAGGCAGACAGAGGGTGAGACAGACAGACAGATAGAAGGAGAGGGAGAGAGAGAGAGGCCCAAGCAGCTTACACTGGAGCTGCAGATCCAGAAAACTCCATTTTCATGATCACACTGAGCTTTTGCTGTGATTGAAGGTTTTCTGAATTAATTTGCATAAACCGCACTACATCTTTAATATTGTTAAGAAGCTTATTAAGGTGTGAGTTCTCAGAGCATTGGGGGAGGAAGCCACAGTCATTTAAATGGTAAGGACAAACCACAACTTGTAATTTTTTACATTTCATGCAGAGATTAAAAAACAAAAACACTGTTAAAAGTGAAACATCGTGTTCAGCCCCCGACAGTTCCAATTCATTTTCATACAATCCCTAGGTACAAAATAATGTCTTATTGTTACCATTATTAATGTGTAAGATTGTTTTAGTTTTACCAGGTTATTGTTCGTCACCGTGTTGTGTATGTTTGTCTGCGTCACTGTTTTCTCACTGCTTCTAATAGGACAATGCATGGAGAACTAAAGTGCATGTGCATGTGTACATATGGGTGTGTGAAGGAGACAGAGAAGGAGACAGACTGAGTATGTGGGGCCTCTGCTCGCATATCCAAAGGAAAAAAGGCGACTGTTGACACTATAACATAGATTTAAAAGCCATGTGCTGTCTATTATCACTTCAGAAAGACCTTTGGTGTGTGTGTGTGTGTGTGTGTGTGTGTGTGTGTGTGTGTGTGTGTGTGTGTGTGTGTGTGTGTGTGTGTGTGTGTGTGTGTGTGTGTGTGTGTGTGTCCTGAGGCAAATCTAAACCCCTCACAGTGACAGACGCCCCTTATAAGGCTGTGGAAATGGGAGATACTGGTCATAAAGAGTGGTAAAGAGCTGCAGTGCATCAGCATTCATCCTCACTGCTGGTGTATCGCTTTGTGTGTGTGTGTGTGTGTGTGTGTGTGTGTGTGTGTGTGTGGTCCTTGATCAAAGGCATCTATAGGCTAGCACAACACAGCTGAGCAAACAGATAATCAAAGTAACCTCTCTCTCCACAAAGTGTCTGTTCAGCGCAGGTACACACTCAGACAAATCTGAGCACCGCAAGAGTTTTTATTTTACAACTTAACACCGACATGTCTGTCTCTATTGAGATGTTAGTGTGTAGTGTTTGCCACTAGATCTAACGTCCACTCTTGCTATATTTCTCACACACAGGCATTACACACTCCAAATCTCTCAGCGCTATTGAGCAGGAGGCTTTTAGTCGAGGGTACACGCCCCTCTGCAGGAAAATGTAATTACCGCTACGGCTCCCTCTCCTCCGCCACCCTCTTGTCTTTGCATTTCAACCCTCAGAGGGCATGGTGTGTGAAATTATAAAAAGGTCGGTGAGGAACAGGAAAGTACAACTAGAAAAAGACACACAGGTGTTGAGCACACTGCAGGAGGTCTGACAGCTCTTTGGAGGTGTGTGTTGTGTGTGGGGGCTCTCATTTGTGCACCAGACGTGCATTGCCTCAATGTGAGACCCCACCCTCCACTGTGCTGCAGTACTGCACATCACGTCTTCCTCCTTTCCTCAAACCCTCCCTGCTTTCCTTTCCTCCTTCTCTTCTCGTCCTCTCCTAGTCGTCTCCCTTTTCTCGCCCCCATATTCCAGATGGCCATATTAACACTGGGCCTTTTCCACTGTTTCTCTGGCACACGCATGAGGCCTCGTCTGCCAAAAAGGAAATACCTTCCTTCTTCTCTCTGTCTTTCCTTCTTGCCTTTCCAAAGCTGTTCCCTATGTCCCCCTTTCCATTCATCCTACTGTAGATTTCCACTCCTCTCTTGCTCTACTTTCCTGCTTCCTCCTGAATTGCAGCCAATTGGCCGCTGCTAAACTCCATATTTTTCCTCCTTCTCTCTGTATATCCATTCACCCTCTGACAGACTGCCACACTCCTCCTCCCTTTCCTCTCTTACTGAGTTATTATTCTGTTGCACAGTATTTGGAAAACCATGAGGTCATCATTTTTCTCCAAAGATATACCATAACCCAAAATGAAAAGCCTTTCACGATCACGCTATGAATTATCGTAATTATCCTGCTGAGTCCACAAATACACACAGAGGCAGTCCCTCCACCTTGCCGAACCAATCAGATTATTTCAGAAGGGCACAGAGCCACAATAAGGACGAGTAGATGAACTAAATTGCCAGGCTGTGTTACACAAATGAAGGTCAATAGTCGACTGGCTACAGGCTCCATTTGTCTTCTTAAAACTGTCACTAAAACTCTAAATCACCGGCCCTGCACAGTGAGACAAAGAGAGACGAATGCAAATTGAAAGGTGAGAAAGGACATTAAGTGCTGCTTTTAATCGGCATCCATCATCCCCACCTTCATGACAACCTCAATGGATGAGTGGTGTAGTGAGCACAATCAACCGTACACATAAAAATGCACTCTTGACTTTAAATCATCCTCTCAAGCTGTAATAAGAGAACACAAGCAGAGGGCAAATGAAATACTGGCTACATCAGAGAGAGAAACGGTGACATATTTGTAATCTTCTATTAGAGATTATAAAATGTAATCTAATTCACAGAGATAAGAGTTTGAAGGAGACAGAGGTAGGGGCTAGGAGAGGAGAATAAGACAATGAGAAGAAGAGGGATATGGAGAGAGGAAGGTGGCAAACAGAGAGTGGAGGAAAGAAATAGTAAGACAGACAGAGTGAGCGCAGAAGGGGGGGGGGGAGAGAGGGTGCACTGCAATGCAGACACCTTTTGCTGTCAGCAGAAGTACCCGGACTCCAGCCATGTGTGTGCTAGCAGTGGGTATGGATCTGCAGCCAGACTCAAACAACATAACAAATCTATTTCACTGTAATCATGTTCAGTAAATAGTGGCAATTTTATATTTTAGACCCAAAACAACGAGCTAATTAGGCAATCAACACAAATCTATCAACGTCATGATAATATCTGGATTCATTTATCAGGCGAAAATGCTCAGAAAGGTGCTCTGAAAGCCTCCCCGATGAGAGGATATTTCATTTAAACTTAACATCTTTGTGTTTTGGACCCGTTTTGACCAAATTAGCAATATGTGTGCATTACTTTGGCCATTGTCTTTATCTCCTGCAAACAAATCCACTCTGATATTCAAAAAAAGAATCCATTTTAAAATCAATAATTTAAATAATAGCATGTTGCAGTCCTTTTATGTCCGTCCATTCATTGCTGCACACAGTATTGACACCATACTACCAGAGTATCTCTGAGGGACGTTTGCCAGGAACTGTCTAAACAGTGAGTAATGGGTTGCTATAGGAAACCCGTCATTAGCGGTTGTTTTCCCCAAACGGGACAGATCTTAGAGGACAGTCAAACAGTCGGACACATGTAGCCGTGCATGCAAACACACTATCATATAACTTACTCACTCCCCATGAAAGAAGACACAGCAAAACACACAGTAACATTCACTGTTTTTATAGTACATCTGCTTTTTTTTCTCTGTTTCATATATTTTTCACGATTTTATAGACAATTAAGGAAAATAAATCCTTAGCTGTAGCCCAGGTTCATATTCTTGTGTGTGTGAGCCTATGTGTGAATTTACAGAAGAACAGATGGAGATGTAAATGCAGGGATCCCATCTTATCACCACGGTTACTAACATATATGCATGTTTAAGTGTGAACAATAAGAAAAAAAGGGAAAAAAACTAAATTAGACTGTACTGTAAAATGTAAAACCCTCAGAACAATGTGGATGTTTTCAGTCTTGTACTGAGCTACCTCTCACCATGTGTATGGGCGTGCTGGTCAGGTCTCTCTCTGTGACCAGGCGGTCCTGGTCAGTGACGTACAGGCCTTTCTGAGCCAGGGCCTGGATGACAGCGTTGTGTCCCAGTAACGGCTTGACAGCATCACTGCGGAGGATCAGGCTCCCCGCCCGGCAGTAGAGCTCAGCGGACTGCAGCAGGCAGGCCACCGGAGGCTTCAGGTGCTCCTGCTTGTACTGGTCCCTGTAGAGAGGCTCCACCAGGTCCTCTGGGACTGCGTCTGAGCGGAGAGAAGAGAAACAGAGAGGGTTAGATTTACAATACGACTCGAATGATAAATGATCATCCGATGGGATAAGTCATATTGTTAGGTACTATTCCAATAATAGAATTTAAGTTGATACACTTTGGCAGTAAATCTGAGTTATATTGCCTTTTAATGACTTAACAACCGCAGCTAAACACTCCAATAGAAAATGACAGCAGGATTGCAATTTACAATATACGTGTTTTGTTGTAGTACATAAATAAATGAACATTTGAAGAGTTTAAACTGTTCTTTGTTTTTGTGGTGTAAACAGTTGCTATGTCAATTCGATTTGGTTAGGTACAGTGGAATAATAACTACATTATCTTCACTTCAGATGACCATTAACTACTGGTTATGAACTTCTTCTTTTTTAAAACACTAAATTGTGAATTGTACCATATAGTGCATCCCTTATAAAGCTGATTGTATTTCCATTAAGCCTCTTCTTTTCTCCAGCTCCATTGTTGCTCAGACAGCATCCAGAGAAGCCAACAATGAATGCATGGAGGCGATAAAAAAGCTACTATTCTTTCTATATTTGACTGTCTCTGTTGTTGTTGCTATAGCTCCCTCACACTGTAGCTCAGAGCCTCGCCTTCATGGTCGCACCCAGCTTTTTGCACACAAATAATCACACACAAACACACCGAAAACATGGTTTGCACCACAAAACCTCCTGACCATGAAAAAGAAGTAAAAGAAAAGTATATTTTAGAGCGAAATGAGTTCAGTTAGAGGTGAGACAGTTTCCACGGAGAGATTTCACCATCATCACACAGTGTGTGTGTGTGTGTGTGTGTGTGTGCGTGTGTGTGTGTGTGTGTGTGTGTGTGTGTGTGTGTGGTAGTGTATGTTACAAAGCATGGAGTACCTTCTAATCCTGTAACCTCATCCAGTAAGTCTGATTTGAAGAACACACACACACACACACACACACACACACACACACACACACACACACACACACACACACACACACACACACACACACACACACACACACACACACACACACACACACACACACACACACACACACACACACACACACACACACACACACACACTCTCTGTCTTTATGTGTTGTTGTCAACCACATGCCGTGACTCAGAGTAGTACTATCCTAGTCACCAGTCTGTCATTAAATTACATATGAATTGTATCTATTATTAGATAATACCATTGTATAGGAATTTGTATGTGTTTGTGTGTTTGTGTGTGTGGTGACACACTTTTACGGCAGTGCGTGCTTCAGTATGAGTGTGTACTCCTGGTGTGTGGGGTCATTTCCTTTCTGCCTTTCTGTGAATCACCCTGAAGGAAACAAAGGAATGAAGGAATCCATCTTAGAGGTATAGCTTTACGCTCTTCAATTCTCCAAAATAACAACACTTTAGAGGTGAAAAAAAAGCTCGACAAAACAACCTCATAAAATTAAATATTTAAAGCTTAAAATCCATTAAGCTTGTGATCAAACTATGGCAGTTTTCCAACGGCTGTGGTCAGAGTCCTACCACGTCCCAGCGCTGTTTGATGAAAGAGATATTTAAAGCAACAGGCAGATGTTTAACCACATCAACGTCTACAGTACTTCATAACAAGCCCTCCTGTGTCTATTCACAAATATTAAATCAATCCAACTTTTGTCAGATTGTCTATAAAGCTGATTAATGGATCTGTACTTAAAGAAGCTTCTGAGAATACAATGTGCCAAGAAGTAATTATGTTTCTGTTGTTAGAAATGGTAAGTTACAGTACACTCTATGGAGGGAAATCCCTCTCCCAAAGACACAAGCTTTTTTCAGATAATGGCAGTTAACACTTGATCAATCAAACTACATTAAAGCTTCAAGGTTAATCAAATCCTTTAAAATGACTAAATAGAACAGCAATGGCACACATAGCAAGTTGTTCTCGAGTTCAATACAAATCTGCCTCGTCAAGTAAAAACCCTCTCCTTTGTGTTGGCCATCAAAGAGGAAATAGACAGGAAGTAGCTGCCACAGGAAGTCCAGGCACGGAGAAGACTGGAGACCCTTGGGATCACAGCTCAGCACAACATCACGGGCAACACTGTTTATCTCTGCTCCAACCAGATTCAGTCAGCGATATGGGTTGCTACTCTGTAACAATTTCTTAAGTTTCTACAGAGATTGGATTTGAGTTAATTAGCTTTGTCTTATGTGTTGTTGGGCCATTGTTTTTGCTCGATGTCCATGTGAAATAGTGCTGATATCCCACTTTTTACAATTTGTTATCACAAGATGAACCTGATGACACAAAATTCTTGCTGCCGTAACAGATTATTTGGTGATGCGGCTGCAGCGGAAAGAGCTGTGATCTTAACACTGACAAATGATCAGAGTTTAAACTAATATGGCTAACTTGTTCAACTGTTCACAATAACACAACCAGCAGTTACAGATCAACATTATCATTCATTTGGAGCAGTTATTCTTATCAACCAATGAATGTTTGTCCAAAATGAACTCTCCTTAAAGCTCCTTTTTTGATCTCTAGCAACAACTGATTGAACTATCTTGCAATTTAGCTGCTAATGATCCACTTTACTGACCAATAAGCTGGTATACAAGCCTCTCTGTCACTTGGTGCTGGGCAGGTAGCGAGCGTACAGTCGGCTTTTACAACTGCAGTCAAAACACCTATATAAGAGCGTTGAGGTTGAACAAACGCTTTCTGCTATCTGAGCTACGTTGGATGCTAACGGTTACAAACTATCTCTCATAGAATTGTACTACTATCGTGATAATGTTTATTTATTTTCCTACTGTCTTAGTTAGTAGACGTAATTTGAAGCAAAGTCATGAAAGTCACTGCACAGCTGTTAGATGATCAAAACCTAAAGGTCTAGTATGCATTTTTACATTTAAGCCAATCACTATTTGATTTAATTTTAATAATCCTTCCCTCTATAGCTGTAGAGGAAAACCAGTATTCTTTCCACCATGGCAGGAGAGGGAATACTCTCTTTGTTCCTCATGTTTTGTTTTAGTTGTGTTATGTTATACTGATGGACAATTGCACATTCAGTCATCTAATGGCCTCTTCTGAAAGAGCGAATGAAAGGCTAGTGTTGGTGACCTGTGGCGCTGGTTACATCACTGCTGAGATCTGAGTAACACAGACGAGTCCAGATAAAATCATCGCTGCGTCTTTGCTGCAGCTGGTTATGTGATATAAGGAAGTTTTTCCTTGTACGATGTGAGGGTCTAAGGACAGAGGGTGTCGTATTGTCATACTGATATTCTGTACACACTGTGAAGACCACTGAGACAAATGTAACATTTGAGATATTGGGCTATATAAATAAACATTGATTGATTGATTGATATAACCATTTGGTGTAAACTCACCATTCAGATTGGGTTAAAACTACAAATGGTACCACATATTGCTGTTGAGTGCCTTTATATTAAACCAAGGCTGAGGTAAACAAATGCCAGAAAGTGAGTGAGCTTAGTCCCAAAATAAAAAAGATAAGAGCTGTTCATGGATTGATTCTTAAAGCCTGAAAAAGCTGTTTTCACACATCAATGGGGAAGTTTGTCTTTACCCACTTAAAGGTCCCATGTCATGGCCATTTCTACTGATCATAATTCCATTGTTGAGGTCTACTAGAATAGATTTAAATTGTGCAATTTTCCAAACTCACATTGTTCTCATACAGCATCTCTGTATAGTATGTGTATTCACTCTCTGTCCTAAATGAGTCCACCACCGTTACAGCGGAACATCAGTGATTATGTGTTACAATGGCGTTAGCAACCAGAAAATGACACCAGTAATGACAAACAGATGAGAATGCTGCGTGGGGTCTGGGTGCCGTGTTGGCGGGACGTTGCGAGGCTCGCTGCTGCGAGGAGCGGACAGTGTGAGCTGGGTTACTGGTGTGATTTCCTGGTTGCTGCGTGGGTTCGGCGAGACAGTGAGACACAGCGAAACCCACCCCGAAACCAGCCCGAGATTTTCGTTGGATTTTGCTCTGACTCAGATATAATGAAAATACTACGTCAGTCGAAGCTCAGCTTTGGTAAGGAAGAGACAGGACAGGCAGAGAGAAAGAGAGAGAGAGAAAGTGATGGAAGTCAGGGAGGAACTGCAGGTACAGTCACACACAAATAATGTAGGCTTAATAACCCCATCTATCCATCTATCCATCTATACATCTATAACAATAGTCTTCATTTACAATATAGACAATAGGAATAATTGTAAAACAACATACATATATTGCAGTTATGATGTCATAATAACATACAATTGTATAAAACACAATTTGCCTACATCTTTGTTCTCTTTTGAGAATCAAACAAAACAGATTTAAAAAAAAAAAGAATGCAAACAAACAAGTGAAATGAACTAAATAGCTGAATTGCTTTTAATTCACTGGCAGGAGCGACAAGTGAGGAGGAGCAAAAAGTGAACAACGAGGGAGAGATTGAACAAAGAGAAAGAGTAGAGGACAGAGAGAGTAATGAACAGGAAGAAGACAGAGAGACTAAAGAAGATGGAAGAGAGGCTGCAGGTTATGGAAAGGAGAGAGACATGGAAAATGAATGTTGACAATGTGTTGTGATCATTTTAGCCTCTTCTGCATGTGCAGATCATTAATAGTAACAATCAACTGATTCTTAATTTCTTATGTATTACACTTTCAAAAATAATTTATGTTGACATTGTCAGCCCACTGACATGGTTTGAAATCAATATATTATGCAATGTGTGACCCTCCACAGGACTTAAAAAGCACCTAACTAGATCATGAAAATCCCCAAAATCTCGGGGGGTATCCCCAGAACCCCCCTAACATATTTGGACGGTATTTAGGAAATCCTGGATACGGCCCTGGTCATACCCTACCGAGCATTACGGAAGCGGAGCGTCGTGCATGCCGGCTCGCAGTTCTTGTTGATTTGGGCATATTTCCTGGACATTTGTACTTCTAAACTATGAACCATCCAGATCTCTCAGGCCTTCAGGGACTGGTCAGCTTTCTGTCCCCAGAGTCAGAACTAAACATGGTAAAGCAGCGTTCAGTTATTATGCTCCAAATATCTGGAACAAACTCCCAGAAACCTGCAGGTCCGCTGCAACTCTTACTACTTTTAAATCCAGGCTGAAGACTTTTCTTTTTGTCGCTGCTTTTAATTGAACTTTTCATATCTTAAACTGCACTGTAACTTTTATCCATGTACTTTTTCTAATTGAACTAGACTGCACTGTAACTTTTATCCATGTATTTTTCCTTAATGTTTATTTTATTAGCTTTTCTTTTTTAATGCTTAATGTCTTTCATTTCTTTTTTGTAAAGCACTTTGAATTACCCTGCGTCGAAAAGTGCTATATAAATAAACTTGCCTTGCCTTGCCTTGCCTTCTACAAGAAAGTCAGTAGGCTACGTAGTTAAATGGTTTATTTTTTTGTCTGTTTAAAACGTGTTTATTGTTGTTATTTCCTATTTGGTTGTGTTGTAGACTACAGACATAATTCATAATAATTGTAATAATCCAGTTAAAAACAACATGAATCAAAGATGGGTTGCTGTATTTTAGTGGTAAAAAAAATGCATTCATCATCATAATTATTCTATATAATTTACACACAGTGCCTGTAAACCGAAGGAGAACGCTGGTGTTGTCCTTGTAAAAAAGATTTGTTGTGTCATATAAAATCAAGTGTTTTTCCACTTCCAATATAAAAACTTCGTCGTCCATTGTGCGTGTCGTTGTGGAGACGATGTAGTGATGTGAAGGGAGGTCTGCAAATTAGTTTATTTGTGGGGTGGGCCGGATGCTGTCACTGTTCCACTTCCTGCCTGACATTACCTTACGGCTGCGTCGCATTGAAAAATAGACTTCAATCCTATTTCGAGCGGAGCCCAGCGGCGAGACGCTTCTGGGACGCTTCTGAGCCGTAACGCGGCGCGTCTGGTGGAATAGCACCCATTGACTAGAGTGGCCGCGATCCTTGTGGACGCCGCGGCGCAGCCGCAACGCGCCGCAGACGGACCCGGTGGAAACTAGGGGTCCATTTGGGCATGGTTACGTCGCCACACAGACAGGTATTTTCTGTTAGAGTTTTACTCGCTACAGGGTGTACTTTGAGGGTTTGTGACTCTGCAGACCGTTTACATGCATAAAAAGCTACATAACACACAAGGGGACGGGTAATAACCAGAAAAGCATGTCATGGGACCTTTAACATGTGATTGTTTGGAGGCCAGTCGTGATACAATATACAACGTTAAACCTCCAACACACACACACACACACACACACACACACACACACACACACACACACACACACACACACACACACACACACACACACACACACACACACACACACACACACACACACACACACACACACACACATAAACAAACAGAGAATGGCTTAGAGCAGGGGTCGGCAACAGGCGGTCCGGATGCGGACCCAGACGCCGACATATACGGACCCGGAGCTATAATCAATACATTAATAGGGGATTTTTCGGCGCCTCCCGCTTTTTTAACGCTGATTTGGGTGACTTGTGTAATTCGTGGAGAACCGAAGAGTTTTCGTTTTGGGGGTGGGGGGGAGGGAGTCAGTCCGACAGACGGACAACTTCAAAAAAGAAGAAGAAATCTAGACCGCAAAAATAATTAAACAAGCGAGTACCTGTTTTTCCTGGCCACGGACAGGTTCATGAACACAACACGAGCGTAACGTGTCTTCACGTGGTATATGTCTCGTCTGAAAGGAGTGCTGAGCACCGGAACGCCCATAGACATATAAAGAGTAGACGCCGCATTGGCTGCTGGGGCGCAAGAAATACGGCCGCCATCTTGGACCGGTCATCCTACAGACATTCTACCCATAGACAGCAGAGGTTTCAAGATGCCTGAGCACTGTGCAGCATATTGCTGTGCAAATCGGCGGACGATTGCGAACAGGGGTCGGGGGATTACTTTTCACAAGTAAGATTCAACATTATAATTGGTGGTATTTTGTAAATAGAATATTATTGTACTGTATTGATGTCCGCCAGCGAAATCGTAGCCAGCAAACATTATGTTCATGGCCAACTGAGACTTTATAAATCGCTGCTGTAACAAGTGAATGTCCCCGTTGTGGGATGAATACAGTAAAATCTAATCTAATCTATCTAGGAAGAAGAAGGAAGAAAATAAACTTGACCTCCTTCTTAAAATGTTGTTGTGTTGACTCTCAAATCTCCCGTTTTTATTTTGAAGGTTTCCCAAAGACAAAGATATGAGAAAGAAGTGGGAAGTTGCTTTGAGGAGGGAAGGGTTCACTGCAAGCGAGTCATCCGTGATTTGCAGTGAGCATTTTAAGCAGGACGAGTTTGACAGGACAGGACAGATTGTCCGACTCAGAGATGGTGTTATTCCCTCCATCTTCGTGTGTGTGTGTGTGTGTGTGTGTGTGTGTGTGTGTGTGTGTGTGTGTGTGTGTGTGTGTGTGTGTGTGTGTGTGTGTGTGTGTGTGATATTCTGCGATATTCTGCTTTTTCATTTTAGCCAGAAAAGGGCAGGACTACGTCTACTTCCAGAAAAGCTGAAGAGAGCCTGTCTGTGGCCCCTCAGGACGACCCAGAAGCTTCAACCTCACACTCACAACCTCAGCCTAATGATGTGAGTATTTCTATTTTCAACATCATATCATAATGGTCCTAGACAAAGTAAAATCTCTCTTGTTTGCTGCCACTCATATTAAACACACTCACAAATAAACACACACACACACACAATTGAAGACATGTTGAACATGCATTCCTGGCACACACACACACACACACACACACACACACACACACACACACACACACACACACACACACACACACACACACACACACACACACACACACACACACACACACGATGCTGGCAGTGGCTTTGACAGGTGATGACTATAAGAAAGAATGTGGGCCATACTCTAGTTGTGTCAAAGTGATGTGTGTGAAGTGAAACATCACTCAAACCATGTTCATCCCTCTTTCTACTAGGATCATAGCTATGTCTTGCCTGCTTCTCCTACTGCTCTTAAGGCCAGACTCAATGAAGCTTTAGCAAGAGTGGAGAGTGGAGAGCGAGAGAGGAAGAATGCCATGGCTAGAGAAAAGAGGGCAGAGACCACAGTGAGGACTCTTTTGGGGGATTTGAGGGAAAAGAACCTCATTAATGAAGAACTCAAAGAGGCTTGATTTCTACTCAGGTAAGATGAAATTAGCACTTTGAAATTCATGTACATCTTACTCTTACACTCTTTATTAAACTCCTTTGTTATTATATGAAGGGGACTTATTAATTTTTTCTCATACAATTTCAGATCTTCAAATAGACTTGAAGGCAAAGCAGGGCCATGAGTACTCAAAGGACCACAGAGAATGTGCCCTCACACTCCATCTACATGGTCCAAAGGCATACAAATACCTCAGAGAGACTACAACAAAAAGGTAGTCTTAATGTTGTTCAATTTCATTTTTGGAAATTACGGTTGCAAGTACGTTAAATAGCTACTTCTCAATTTTTTTACAGGTGGCTGTGTTCGGTGGATGGCAAGCCTGACCTGAACAAGATGATGCTGGATATGCTGGAGAGAAGATGCCAGGACGACCAGGCTAAATATGGATGTGTTTCACTCATGTTGGATGACATGGCCATCAGAAAACATGTGCAATATAATCCACATAACCAGTCAATGTCTGCTTTTGTAGACATGGGTGATGGAAACAATGAGACCGATGCTGCTACTGAGGCTCTTGTGTTCATGGTGGTTGGCCTACACGGACATTGGAAGGCTCCCATTGCATATTACCTGACGAAGTCTTTGTCACCTGAAACACAAAGGGTCCTAATCTAAATCTAAAATCTAATCTAATCTATCTAGGAAGGAGAAGGAAGAAAATAAGCTTGACCTCCTTCTTAAAATGTTTTTGTGTTGACTCTCAAATCTCCCGTTTTTATTTTGATGGTTTCCCAAAGACAAAGATATGAGAGAGGTTCTCAGTCATGCTTTGGAGGAGCCGCATGCACGGGGCATTCGGGTGTCATGAGCAACTTTGTGTAAATATGGTTTGGGCGGGGTGGTGTCATGTTCTTGTGTTTAACTTGAACATTTACATTTTTTATATAGATGTAGAAGTACATTTTCATTTTTTATGACATAGATATTCATTTTTACTGATATATAACTTCTGTCTATGTATAATGTATTATTGTTTCTTCATTTTTCAACTTATTAAAATAGCTGAGTATAGGCCTACACAATATGCTTCTCTATCATATATAGACCATTAGTGTTTTTTTATGTGTGTGTGTGTATATATTATATATCGTGTGTCTTTTGCAAAATACCTATCATACATAACATAGGCTATCAAATACCAGAATATTCTATTGCTGTTAAGCCTACTATGAATATTAAAATACGCCGAATCATGTGTCCGGTATCATGCCTACATATATGACGTTTGCAGAACCCCCCCCCCCCCGTGAAAATCAGTTTTGTATTCAGCGAGTTATGATTTATAAAATGCGCTGACACTTCATTGCGCCTGCCAGACAGATTACACTGAGTGGAGCGGGTGACCGGTCCAAGATGGCGGCCCCACGGCTCGTCAGCGCCAATAGGCAGCAGCGGTCGATGCGGCGTCTACTCTTTATATGTCTATGGGAACGCCGCTCCAGCCCTTAAAATATTGCAATACCCATACGCAGAGCTCCCATAAGGAGCCGTACACATACAGCAGTTTTTGCGTGGCTGTGTCTTTAGTTGTAAGCACAGTGGCGATCTGTTGTTATTAGCATCTGGTTAGCTAGCTATGCTAACGAATTTAAAGAGCTTTTCTACAACCAGGTGGAAGAGAGCTCTCTCCTGAGAGGCTCAAATAACCTCAGCTCAGTGAGGTTAAGGCACACCTTGATATGATCAATATAGTTATTAATGAGACTAAATGAAAAACAGGTATAAAATACTATATGACAGCAACAAAAAAGCTGTTAAAAATAACAAGAATAGAGTTTAAAAGGGGAGTGATTTGTAAAATATCCAAAAAGGAAAATATGCTACAGTTCTGTTTCATATGGGTGTTGAGAGATGTATCCATAGATCTCTCAATGTTGCTCTCAAAGTGTACCAGATTGATACTTTTAACTTCAATATTTAAACATTACACATATCCACAGTATTTAAGTAATGTTAATTGACAATAAATATTGTTGTTTTTTTAATTGTACTTTCTTTATTTGATTGGCAGTCAGTTGTTGATTACATACAGACGTTGATAAAGCTACAGGTCACTTCAATATATATCACACTAATTCATGAAGCAACTTAGACATTTTGATGTTCCGGACCTTTGCATGGGGAGATTTTCTCTAACTGGACCTCGTTGAATTTTAGTTGAAGACCTCTGGCTTAGAGGCATCTTTTGTCCTTTAGTTTAACTTCTGAACTGAATATTGCATATTCATAGATTTTAGATTTGATTCGATAAGAGAAAGCGAGTAGATGTAATTCTAACAGTGTTGAACACCTACATTTTAATTGTTATGGAAAATCTGGCACACAAAACTTAAAGCAGAGTAGTTTTAAAACATGTTTGGTGTGAACTTTAACATGACTTGATTACATGAGGCCAGCCATTAAGCACCGTTGTTAAAATCTGAGAAGCCCTTTGATTCTGATGCCAGCATAAGACACATCAAGACAAAAATGTGGAGTCAGTAAAGCTTTGACATTCATTACACACCAAGCACTCACCACTATCAGACTACATCTTTACAAAGCATCTTAAAAGCCATCTGTTTTCTTTGTCCTTCTTTTGATTCCAAACCTTTTACTCTGGGGTTGTACATTTAACTGTGTTGCTTGTTTTTATATAGTGTCTTCTCTGCCCTTCTACTGTAAACCATTTTGATATATAAGGTTCCATATTAGTATTTCCTACTGCACACTGTGCATCTGTGGTAAGTACAACTGGGCTTATACAATCCATCTCTCTGAAAGTTGTTACATCCGAGCTCCACCAAATTCAAATCATCGCTCATCTGTCCAAACTAGGCCAAACAAGGCCGTGAGGACTGGTTATGAATTGGGCCACAGTTCTGGGAGCTGAAACTGTGTCACTACTGGGATGAGAATAAAAGGCGGCAGCAGTTTGCAGGTCTTGTTGAACTACATCATGTTGCTGTCCTGTATGTCCCTCCAACATGTCATGCTCTCTGTGAGTCATGTGCAGCTCTATTTGGCGCTCACTGTTGGATCAATGGGTGTGATTCAGCGGTCTGTCTTTTGATCTCTCTCTTTCTAGGTTTGTCTGTGTGGTTTCTAGGTTTGTCTGTCCGTGTGGTGGCCACTTAGAGACTCACAGGGCTGTACATGGAGGAGCAGCTGTTTAAAGCATTCATTAGCAGGAATAAACCTCTGGGCTGAGAGCAGGCTGGAGTCTTTATGAGGACAGACCGCTAAAGTACACTGAGGACAGATACAAACCAGAGATCGGATACATATATGAAGAATAGTTACTGACACACATATCCATATAACTGGCTATTATACTGTGCAGACAAGGGACTTTAGTAGAGATGAAACAATTACTCAATTGGTTCACCCACACTTAACTGTTTGGCAACCTTTTAAAAAATCCATTAAGATGATAATCAATTAATTTTCCAAGCCAAAATACAGAAAATGTCCTTATTTGAGCTTCTCAATAGTGAAGATTTGAGTTTTAAATGTTTAGCCAGCCACAACATTTGAGATACAACATTAGGAACATGTGATGAAGATTATTGACTATATTCTGATGTGGCAAAATGCACAAGATAAACCACTTTAGAAAAGTTTGTAGAACATATGATTATTCCCATCTCCTGATTCTCTTGTTGCTTTTCGTCGAATGTGATAGTAAACCAAATGTCTGAGTTTTGGACTGTTGGTTAGTAAAAATAAACATATCTAATGCATCACTGAGGGTTCTAAAAAAGCATTCATCAACATCTTGATTACGATTTAGCTGCAAGTAAAAAAAACAAGTTTGTTTTTATTCCTGAAGCCATTAGATATACACCCAGAGCCAGTCGGTTTAATCTGTCTGTAGAATGACAAAGCATTTACACCAGTTGACATAATGTGTATTTGTATTTCTGAACACCATTCACCATTTCTTTCATATGTCATAAGGTAATGTTTTTTTCCGGCTGCAAATTATAGTAGTGAATGGATGTTTGTGCCTTTTGTTTGGAAACTTGCTTTCCTTAAAATTAATTAAATTGTAAGACATCTTTGAGTGAAGCTACGACACAGATCATCAAACAGTACATCTCTTTAGTAAGAGTGTTATATAATAGCTTTACTCTCACTTATGGTGGGGATACTTAGCATAATTCAAGCAACAGGTTAGATCAATGTCACTGTGACATGAGCAGTGATATGACCTCTCACCCCCAGGTAGATACATGGAAAGAAAAATGCAGAAATGCATGTAAAAGGCCTAAAATACTTTTACTTAAGTTTGAAGTATGTCACTACAAGGATAAAGAGGACACCTTGTTTTTAAATATGTTATGAATTGTCCTTGGGTGTTATGAAAGGCTCCTCCAAATAAAATGTATTATTATTCTTTTTTTAGTGACCATTTTCTTCAATTGCTGCTATTTCACAGGATATACAGATATGGCAAGTGTTTCTATTTATAATAACAAGGAGGAAACATCAAGAAGTGTAATTGGGTTTGTCTGACAGTGAGTGTCTGATTACAAGCTGCTGTATACTAAATATTCCCCCTGGTCCAACACGACATCAGTCCACATTATAACACATATAGATGATTATCTCCACAATGTGTTCCACTCATTTAATCCCGAGATGACAACGATTAAGAGGCGCCACCTACCCGAGCCGAACGCCTTGGCCACCAGCCACGTCAGGCTGCAGGAGATCTTGGCCCTGGTGAAGTCGTAGTGATCGAAGCTCTTGATGGCAGGGACGATGAAGGTCCTCCTCATCCCTCTGTCATCTGTCGCATCTCCCATCTTCTCTCTCTCTGGAGCCCTGCTACACTGTAGGATCAGTCAGCCAGAGGAATTCGTCCTGACTGCGGATGACATCCCGTCCAGAGGAATTCAATGCAGCAAAATGTCCCCTTCAGCTGACAAAAATGGAAGAAAAAAAAACTTTGAGCGTGGCCTGGGTTGGAGATCACGACGAGTTTTGGGGTGCTCCTGGTTTACAGCAGCACCATCCCCAGTTTAGAAGATGTTTAGACAGCACGGCGCAGTTTAGCAGCAGGATTTCTGAAGATTTCCCCTATTCCCTGACGTTTTTCTCCTCAGATTGTCCGACATAACGGAGCAGCTGTGCGTCAAAGGAGGAGAGCTACAGCCCAACACCAGCGGACAGTTTCACACAGGAACTAACCACGCTGTTTGTCTCCATGTTGTTATTTATTCTCTTTTCTAACTGTTTTCCCCTCTCCCTCCTTCCTATCTTTTTCCGCGGCGTCTTCTCTGCGCTTTTCCTGCGGCACTGATAGGAGGATAGAGCTCACTGCGCATGCGCGATCCACCCACCCAGTCTACTCCGTCCTGACAGTCAGAAGTCACCACCATGTTAACACAAACCGAGGGGACTGGAGCAGCATCCAGCATGGGATTGTATGAATAATTCCCTCTATGCTAATTCCCAGATATTGTTTTAAAAAGAAAGGAACAACCTTTTTAAGTATTTACAAAATGTTACCCTCCAGTTAAAAACGATTGGCTGATTTGCAGACACATAATTTACATTTAGGATGCTGTGTGTTCTTTATTTTATATTACATCTGAAATACTTATTTATACACTTTTAAATGTATGGTTAATACTACAAGGCGCACTACACAATTTGCATATCAGTCAACTATTTTTGTTTTCTGTTGTTTGAAATGTCATAAACAACGAATTTGACCTATTTATTTGGTAATTGATCTTTTATCATGATATTTAAATTTTTTGATTTTCTGCAACTAAATGTGAACCAAAGCTAGGGACTTATAATTGTAATATTGCTGATTGGTATACACAGATTATGTTAAGATCCTGAAGATGTCAAGAAATGGGAACAAATGGTGATTTTGAAAACAAATATTTCTGGTAGACACATAATTTGTATTCGGTAAGAATTTAGACACTTCAGTGGGAGTTTTAAGTTCATATTCCACCTCATGGGTCTCTGCAAACCGTCAACGTTTCGTGTTCTTGTTTTTGCTTCAGTACAGTGCAAAGTTACAATATTTAGATTTAGAGGGGTTACAAAAATGAAACAGGCAAGATCAGTTTTTTATATTTTTTAAATATGTCAGTGCAATGCACAGATATGGGCAGGAGAAAAAAAAAATCAACCCCACTCAGAGTCAATCCTGTGTAAGGGCAATATGCGCAAGCTGAAAAGTCCTGCACTTAGATATGTGTTCAAACTGAATAACAATAGCAAGCCTGCTGACATAAGCAAACAAATAGGATGCCCCTATCGTTGGAAAAAAGTGTGTCTCTTTAAAAACAATTTTTTTTAATTAAACTCATGAAATGGAAAAATATTTCTTAACTAGTAAATTTATTCGGAAGAATTAAAAAAAATCTAAATAAACTTCGAGGTTAAAGGATAGAAATTATCATAATTATCGTTTAAAGTTTTTACAACTTGATCGGATCACCAAAAACGTTTTAGTTTTACAGTTAATATAATATAAAACTGTACCTTACACAATGATTAAAATATGCACATACACGTAAAAAAAAACACATGTTGGAAAATATTAAAATTTAAGATTTTATTGAATCTGTTTTAGCTTTCAGATATCAAAACAGTGATGCATTTGGTTGACCCTGCACTTCAGAGATCTTGTGAAGGGCAACAGAGAGCGCAGGACAACGCTGCTCCCTGGTGTCTTCAGTAGGATCATACAGCTGCTGGGATCAGGAATTGTACATCACATTTCGGTCAGTAGATGGCAGTCCTCTGCTAAATATTCCTCTGATGCTTTATTCATGATCTGATCTCTTTACAGCTCTCCTGAAATCATTAAGATGTCACTGAATAGAATTGTCTTTCACCAACAGGTTTACATTTTACAGCTCTGATATGTTAGGGTTCAGACCATAGGTTTTCTCAGTTTCTCAAAATATATTGACCCCAGAAAACGTCTCTTTCCTCCAAAGATTATTAGAAAACCAGGATTCAAATTGAGTGGAGACTTTGACCTGTTTCACATGTACACAGCACGGCACACAGTGACATTTAGACCCTGGCATTAACACATCTTAATATTAGGAGCAGTCTTCATCTCTGTTAATTGAATCATCTGTGTCTGCATGTCCATCCGAACCAACGTTCATTCGAGAGTCATTACCAATCATTATGTACTTAGCGTTATTAATGTGGATGTGTGGCTGTTCTGGTGGCCCTCTGGTGCCGAGGTGAAGTTGCTGTTCCAATAAAAGCCTCAGGTTATCTTTCTGCAGCAGCTCTGCTTTTGTACACTCACGAATTAATTGCTTTTGGTACCTATTTAAATTCTTCAGAGTCTCCTGTCTCTGCATCTGCATTTTCACTTTCTGCTCTGTATTCCAGATTGCCCTCTGTTTTTTAATTTGCGTTGGAGAAAATACCCTTCGTACTTTCCTTTCAAAGTTCCTATTCTCGTCGAGTGTATTTATTGTCTTCAAAACCATAGGGAAGCTATCTTTAGGCAGGCTGTTCTCCCTTGGCAGGAGAGGAATAACTGTGCCATATTTGTGTGTCTTATATATGGAGTTAACAAGAGCAGAGTCTGCCTCCATCATTTGCATGCGGTCAAAGTTGCGGGTAAGCAGCAGAACAATGTAGGCCGAGTTGTTGATAGCATCTTCCACACTCCTCAGAGTGCTCCTCCCTGGAACAGCAAAGCCCTCAGAAAAAGTTGCACCCTCAATATGAATGACCTCTTCCAGCCTTTCCTTCATGCTTTCAGCCACATCTGCATCTTCAGCTGCGTGGAAGATAACAAAAGCGTAAAAAATTGGCTCTTCCTCCAACTCTGCACCTTCACTTTCATGCACTTCCTTTGGAGCAGGCATCTTGGAATGACTGGTTGCGGTGGGTAATGCAAAGGTTGGTTCAGTGGTTGGTTTGGAGGTTTGGTGAAGAGTCTCTTTGCGAGTGATAAGACTGTCCAACTCACCGCCCTCTGCGGCTCCCTCCATCTTTAAGGGTTTCTTCGCACCAAACATCGGAGGTTCACTGGATTCAGGCTGAGAGGTTTGAGATTCACCAACAACGAGGGCAGGGGTGTTTATTTCGGAAGCACCTGATGTTTCTGGGGTAACGCTGTTGTATGAGGCTGTTGGGGGTAAACTTATCTCCAGATGAGTGGGATATGAGGGCATTGAAGAGGTCGCCTGCAGTGGACTAGGCAGACTGTAAGCTCTCTCGCACTGATCTTGAGACAGGTCTACTTTTAAAGTTGTACTTTCTTTATCCGGGGGGCCATGGGGATCCTGGTCAGACATCGGTTTCTTCGAAGAGCTCAACCACTCTGCAAACTGAGGCCCACAGACAACTTTAGCTTCCTCCCTAAACTTGTCGTACTCCAGGTACTCACAGTTGCTTGTTTCCTGATTGTCACTTGAAAGGGCTCTCTTATACGCCAGATTTCTCAGACTTGTATCACAAAGCCTCTGTTCTGATAAAACCTTGAAAATACGAGCCAACAGTGCCAAAGATTCTCCTGTAAACTCTTGCGAATGACCACAACGAGTGGCAAAATCTTCTAATTTGCCTGCACTCATCTGCCACTTTTCAGCCAGAAGTTGAGCAAGGAAGTTGTTTTTCAGCATCTGGAGTTTGTTCAGGGCCCGCTCCTCTTTCTGGAGAACGATCAGACATAGGGAATGTATGATATGATCTTGCGGAGACTCACCCAACTGGAATGTCAGACTTAGCAGTCGATTCGGCGGTGCTTTGATCACTATGTCGAAGACGTCTCTCAGTCCTGTACCCTGACTTTCTTGTTCCACGTGACTCATTTTCAGGTATGACGTGCTGCAATATCTTCATTCTATGACAGAAGCTGACAGGATCTCATGTTATTTTTCAATATATTCGTATTATTTTCTTCAAAAACTTGAGTTTCTGAGGAGATTTCATTGACGTTCTTGTTTCTGTAAAGAGATCAAATCAACAAACTTCAGAACGTATGCAATTATGATCACAACATGTTGGGATGTTGTTCTGACTAAATGTCAACAGAAAAGTAATTTATTTGTTTTTATAAGCACCGCAAGTGACATTTAACAGAACCACCAGGATCAAAATGGCTCTTATGAATCATACACTTGATGCATTACTCACCGGTCTGGAGTCAATGGAGTTTGAATAGAGTTTGTTTCTAGTTCAAACAAGGAAGTAACTCAGAATCCCTTTTCCTGTTCAGTTCAACCAGTAGAAAACTATTTTCTCCAAACAGGAAGCCCTTAGTGCACATTTGAGATAGACGCTGTTGGTGAGTCTTGACAAACTTTCTGTAAAAAGGTGGTCAGAGACCGTACTTGTGTCAGTTACATGCCTCTGCAAGCATGAAACATGTTTACATAATGATGACGTCACAGCTTGTAAGTAAGGGAGCTCATGAAGGACAAAAGACAAAAGCAGGAAGAAGTCAAAACATAACAGAAAAAAGCACAAGACAAAGTTGAACCAACCTTTAAAAATCCTATCACAGACAATCACCAGCATTTCTGCTCACCTCTACAAAATGTAATTTGTGACACTCAGTCAACTTTTTTAATTCCCTGATTTGTCACAACTCTGAAAATCTACAACAAAAAAGGTACTTGTGTGTAGAAGTCTTTTAGTTACTTGTGCACAATTGCCACAGGAGAGAAAAGTCTGACTTTTCTTCCCCCTCTGCTGAGAGGCAAGTGTATTTTTATCCACGGAGGAAACCTCCAACCCTGTATTTACCAGGGGTGGGGTCACACCAGGCAGAGTGCAAGCCAGCATCAAACCTCTCACTGCAGTGCAGACAGAGAGCCTCTCTATAGGGCTGAGTACAGCGTGATATGTTTACTGTACGACCACTTCTGAGGGGTTACTGTAACTCCATAGGAAGTGTGGTTTCTATGTTTATTGTGGCACTAGTATATATGTACAGTATGTATGCATCTTTCCAGAATAAAGCAGCTTCCAGTTGAGCTATATTGCACATGCCACCAAGACCACAGCTTTGTTGTTTCTTTCAACCCTATAGCTAACAGTATAGCTATAAGGGACTGTGTTAAATTTATATGGGGTCAGAAAAGGTTCTTGCTATGAGGACAGTAGTTTGGCTTTTTTTTTCTGGGAGAGCAGGGGGTTCCATTCTTTACATCAAGGGTTAGCCTCGAGCCTCAAAAGTTGAACATTGTTGAACTTTTGACGCCGATAGACGCTCGCGAGGCTTGCAACGCCTTGCCATGCTACCCACAATGCAGTTCGGCGAATTTTGAAAATATCCTACGTCACCCCATTCAAATGAATGGGCGAAGCGTTGGAAGCCTTTTTTGACGCCTGTAGTGTGTACGGGCCGTTAGAGTTACTGTGATTTGGGACTGCATTTGTGACCAGGACTGGTGTTAGAAGGCATTTTAAGAATCTAAATCATTTTCCAAATCTGCATTTCAAATGTACATCCTTTTGAATTTTTTATGAATTTGTTTTAAGATGTTCTGAAGCATGGTTATGAAGGATGTTTTTTTTTCTCTCAGAATGATACCCTAACTGCGGAGATTGTACCATGCTGAGAGGATGAGGAGTGTCACCACATATGTTGTCACTGCTCTGTGACATTCATTAACCCTGTCCTGACTCATGTTTCCTTTTGCTGCAAGGGAAAACAGCGCGTGCGCCTCGTTGGTGGGCTGTGCTACGGCTGCAGAAGCCGAAGAAGAAAAGTAAAAACACATCTATTATATAAATGTTGATTTATTGGTCAGCAGGTATTAACTTAATATATCACTGATTTTGCATGTTGCACATTGTGGTGGTCGCTGCTCTGCCACGGGTCACAGGATCAGGTCACAGTCTTACACTCGCACTCAACAAGCTCTTACTTTAACATGATGGATTGTGGATAAATATTTAAGCAAAGGGTTTTGTCCCCCCTCCCGTTGTTGTGAGTGCTCTACGGCAAATTGTTTTTGTAGAATTTGGTTCTGTCTATCCTCACGTTTAAGTTAAGGTTGTGCGCAATAAGGTCAGTCAGTGTTGTTTACAACTGGGTTACCAAATTAAAACATGTTTGTATGTGGCACCAGTTTTTGCAGATGCCTGTGGCGTCAGAAAGAGACAGAAGAGAACATCTAAGGCCGTGAAGATAATATTTGATAAAGGATGTGTTGGCCACAGGGCGTAACAAATCTATTTCACTTGGATAAGACATGTAGCCGAAAACCATCCCTATACTATAATCAATCAGACTTACGACCTACCGTGAACATGAGTTGCAACATGTTTTGATTTAATTTGCATTTGTTCCTTTTATTTAAAATGTTAAGTATCTTGCAGGCCCATATGATCCTATAACTTCCACTAAGAGTATGGCTGGGACTTTTCCCATGTTCTTGGTAATTTTTTATTTAATTCTAATCTTTACATTGGCTTCGTTAGATATTTCGTTTGTACTTAATGTATACTGTTTAGTATTATTTATAAAGAATTGTTGAGAAGGTAGTTGCAGCTTTTTTAAATTAAGCAAAGGGTGCAAGGAAAATATGTATTTCTCAACCCCAGAAACTCTTCTACATCCCTAACCAGCCATGATACGCTCATACATTCATATGTATGCCTCGTTATACTCCCCTTACACACACATGCGAGCAGATGCACACATAATCTGGCCCTAACATGAAAGCATTGGGGCACAAAAAACCAACACACACATTCACACAGCCTCAGGATCATCCTCAGTCAGTTACATAACGCACTGCCAAACGTCCATCTTTATTGAGGTCAGTTCCTTTAACGAGAAACACGCTCTCCCAGCAGCTGTGTTAGTCAGCCTGGCGCTAAATTTGTCTTCACCTTCGGGCAAAACATAAGAGGCTCTGTCAGTTTGGCAAATGGTGACTTTGGACAGCTTGGGTAATGGTGTTTGGAGCAAATGCATTCTGACCACTGCTTGTTTTTTTGTGGCAACATTGCGTCGTTTCAATATAAACCAAACACATGTAACTTTACTTGGTTTATTACTTTGAAACAAAAATGCACAGATGTGTGTGTCTATGTGCGTGTTGTTCCTGGCCGTGGGAGAGAGGCCTGCGGGAGACACAGAGGGGTCACATATAAGAGGCTTTAGGGCAGACAAGTGAAAAGGAGGCCCTTTCTTGGACAGAGACTACGGATTAGGATGAAAGACGTATGAGTGGGGGATGCTCTCTCTTTTTTATCTGTCTCACACTCTTGCTGCATCTCTCTGCCACATTCTGCATGATATCTATTCAAAGAAAAGAGCAAGGAAAAAAGAAGAAAGACAGACACAGCGGCAGATGCAAAGAAGGACATGAAAAGCCATAGAGATAAGATAGTTAGATATTGGGGCATTCGGATTGAGACCTTGACAGATCGATAGCCTCTTTAGAATTCAGTTTGTGAGAGGCCGAAAGAGGCCATGAAATGCGCCGCTCTTTTCCCAGCCACTTGATTCGTCACACATGCTAAGAGAATTTAACACACTCGCTTCTGGAAGGCAAATATATGCTCCACACACATGTACATGTGAAGACATACACAGATACAAGGCCGTGCACTCATCGAGGGTCCACGCCCAGCGTTTGGCCTCTATTGAAACACTGAATGAAACAGCTGCACTGAAGCCACGACTGACCAACAAACTTTGTAAAGGTCCTTTTTTTGTCGCACACTAACCACTACATATTTTTAAGCATTCATATTTCTATTCTTATGACTGTGGTCATTTCCTGCATTCTCTGCTGAAAATACAAAGCAGCATGTAGCTTTAAAATGTTACACAACTGTGCTTTTTATTCCGATAATGTTATGGATGGTTGCAGCTTTAGGTAGACTACATATATTGAGGCGAACTCAGCTCATGCGTGTGCTGTGTAGCAAAGCAAAGATAACCCTGGCTATCACCCGCTGAGGCTAGTATAATGTTGTTGACAAAGCGGGCCAACAGATCTGAGTTAATGTGACAGTTAACTAGCATTAATTCAGGAGCAAAGGTAAATGAAGCGGGCCTGCGGACAGGACAGGGGAGTACGGTGGGGATGGGAAGACGTGTGTACTGTACCACACTGGAACATGCTTGGATGAGCATGTAGGCCATGCCAACAACAATGCATAATACAGCCTCTGGTGATGGGGGATGGATATGCACACAACCTCACACACACATAGACATACACTCGCACAAACACACACGCACAAGCTTACACGCATGCACAGACATTGATGGTGATGGGGCATGGAGCAGTTTATGCTCATATCAAGAGAAAGTCTTTGATCAGTGTGACAGGAAGGGCACTCGCCCCAAAGGAATTAGCTAACTCTTGCCTTGCAAAAGCACACACACAATAAATCAGGCATGTTTGCATTTGCACAGAGGAGAGAAAGTGTCTGATATTTAACTTCATTAATATGCTAAATGTATGAATATGATTTGTTACGGTTCAACGTCCAGAGTAGCATGTCCAAGAGTGGCATGATAATCATGAAGAGAAAAATGTGCAGAAATTCAGGTTGCGTGTATAATCCTCTCAGTTTAATAGGTTGTTAAGCTGCACAAGCAATTTACATTTGACTTTTAAATATGCACAACCACCAGTTTTATTTAACCGGTAAAAAAAAAAATTGAAACAGTGTTTCTGACACGAGGAATGTGTAACAGATTTAATATTTTGTTTATTTCTGCCTCTGGAGTCAGGAGTAGCAGTGCTTTATATTGGATACTAATGGGATACATGTTTAGCGGCTCCTGGAAGGTGCTCAACATCTTTTCGGATCCATCGCTCCAATTCACAATCTGCTTAAAATTATTAAAGGCATTATGTGCAGTATTTATTTAATATTCCATACTCATAATCTAAATTGAAATCCTTAAGGTAGTTATTTCACATTTTTGGATACATGTTTATTTGATCTCTTGCTGAGAGTAAGATAAGAAAATGTACTCTCTCATTAAATGTAATGCTATAGCCAGCAGCTGGTCAGCATAGTTTATCATAAAGACTGTAACCGGAGGTAACCAAAAGCAGAACATTCTAAACCCCCAAAAAACACACAGATTGTTATATTTAATCCGATGTTTTAGAGAAAATTGAACAAAAAAAAAGTGTTTTAAGGCAATGGGAAAAACGTTTTTCAAATCAAATCAAATCCAGTTTTATTTATATAACACATTTATAAACGATTTTTGGTCGAGCCAAAGTGCTGTACATATAATAAAAATAGCCTACAGTAGAGACACTTTACAGCAAATACAACAGCACAGATTGTTCAGAATATCAGTATGACAATACGACACCCTCTATCCTTAGACAGTTTCTGTTACCTCAGGTCAGAGTTAGGCTAGCGTTTCCCCCTGTAATTCAATGGTTTTCAGCATCCCTATACACATCTGCTATTCTGGGCTATTTAGACTAAATAGGCTCAATTTGACTTGTTAAGTGTAAACTGGATCTCATTTTGGCCCTTGGGAACGGTGCTTAAGGTTGTTAGAGTCGTCCACCCACTCATAGATTTGTATAGAAGAGGAGAAAAGAGGTGACGGAACAAGAGCATAGAGCAGAAGTGCAGAGGAATTAAAACCAGCATTGTAGCAGCAATGAAAGTAAAAGAATAAATGGTCCCAATCTGGCTGCACTTGCCGCTAGAATAGCTGCCCGTCCAAAAGCCCATGCCCAATCCCCCATTTCACTTTTGTCCGTCTCCAAACCCTGCGGATGCTCCGCTTGTGTAGCAGATGCACATAACCAAAGGATGTGAGGCTTGAAAGCAATGGGAAATTCATTACATATTCCTACCCCCCTCCGTTCACCATAATCACCACAATTAGCAGACATCTGCAGTGACTCCAAAGCTGGGTGTGTATTAAGGCAATCAGAGCAGCTTCACAGACAGCACTGACGGCAGCCCCCTCTGTGATGGGCCTCATCCTGAAGGGAAGCATTCCATTAGAAACTCAGTGATTAATTGAGACGCAGAATTTGTTCCTGGCATCGAGCAAGAATGAAACCCGACAGGAGGCATCCATGATGGCAGAGTTGTACGCGGGTTAGTGGAGGTGGTCCGGGGTTGCCGGGGATTGTGCCATACTGTTGATGATGTGAGATAAGGTGCTTACACTGTGGTGGCAATTAGCTGCATGAGAACAGTTACCAAATAACAGCTATGTGAAGATGTTCTGACCCATCAAGTAAACAGAACCTGTGTGTGTCTCATGATTACCCTGATTTTATAGCTACTTACGTTTGAGGACAAAGAAAAACTAACAAAAAACGATTTGTTTGTGATTGGTATTGATAATACACCCCAGTGTTCTGTTTCAGAAAAACAATTGATATCTGGATTTCCAAATTACAAAGCACTGGGCCTTTAATGGTGGCCATGTGCACGTAACTCTAGCTTGCAGATAAAGGTTTGACTGCTAAATATTAAAGGAATAGTTTGACATTTTGGAAACTACATTCATTTACTTTTTTGCTGAGACTTAAGATTTTTGCATACTCTCTACGAAAAACTCATTATGCACTGAAACCTTGAACACAGAGGCCGATAGATTTTCTTCTTCTATTTGTTGTGACAAATTAAATGTATTACGTGAGTGCACAATACAGCATTGACTTGTCAATTGTCATTAAAAAGATTAACCCGCCATAGAGCATAATGTCGCTTTAAAGTCTGTTTACCCTAAATGGGACCATCATTTACTAAATGAACATCATTTTGAATTTGAGCACACTTGAAACAAGCTAATAAGACCATAAACTAATTGGGAGAATGTGTAGTGAAGTACCAAATCATGTAATAAGTAGGATCCTTTTTTCTCATATACTTCTATACAATCAGACTTCTTCTAGCAACTGGTGGAGTAGCTCAATACTGCACATATCAGAGATTTCAGATTTAAGCATTTCTACATTAGCCTCAGTCTTTCAGACCCAGAGGATGGATTACACACTACAATGACTGCTCTGAACTCTTTGAAGACTGTGCAAAGGCAAAGGCCTTGAGATGAGAAAAGTGTTACCACTCACCTATTCGACAATATTCTCAATCTCCTTGTCTAACTCTAAAAAGAAATAAAGGTAATACACATATTTCCTAAAATGTGAAAATATTCCTTTCAAATGTCTGCCTGACTAATTATCTGAAATGTGTCCTACTGTACAGGATGTGCTCCATCTGTGGAGGATGACAGCATGTTAGACAGCTCATTACTGGAGCAGTTGGAGATGTCACTCTTACTAGGCACAGTATGGGACAGCCATGGTTTTAAGCCTCAGCTTAATACGTTGTCATGGTAATCAACAGTAGCACATCGGACACTTTCCATTTGTGTTAAGTCCAGGGCTGACTAGAGTCTGGATCACACACATATGAATGTAAACGTAAAGAGCTTTCAAATAGATGAAAACACATATTTAAATGTTTATTGGCGACATGCTTAAATGTTGGGTAAACACTTGTGAAAGGAGTCATAGACAAGCGATCTGACTCAACATGATCAAACACAACAAGATCTAGTTTGCTAACATTATAGTAGACAATATTGGCCACCATAAGCTATGGTGTAGTGTTTTGAGTTAAGATAGGATGGAATACAATGAATGCAATGTTTTTTATTTTAGGAACAATAATGTTTTATTAATTCAACAGTAACATAGTCTTGATTTGGGCGACTGTGGGGTAGTGTGGCCGTCTTTTGATCAGAAGGTTGTGGGTTCGAGACCTTGCCTATATATCTCCTGGCCAGCAGTGTTTGAATGAAGTGTGAATGATAACTTGTAGAATGTGAAACTGCTTTGAGGGGTTTCAAAGACTGGTTAAAGCACTTTATAAATACAGTCCATTTTCCAATTACCATTTAAAGCTTTATATTAGTTTTAAATCGAGAACAACTTCTGTATTGCCAGGTTGTGAACATTTCCGTTGACTTGTTTGTTTTTGTTTTTTAGGTAATACATGCATCACAAATGTTAGTAATCCATTAATCCTGGAACTCATCCTAAAATGACAATAAGCCTCTGGGTGCAAGGGGCAATGTTTTTCAGGTTGTGGTGGAGCCAGCGGATATCCAGGCCAAGACTTCCTTTATCCATGCGATGCTCATTGATAACAGTCGGCCTATGTGTTCTGCCTCTTTTTCTCCTCACACAAACTATTTCCCTGCATACAACCATCGCCTGTGCAATTTTCATATGCAGAATCTGTTTAGAGAATATGAAAGCATGCACAAATGCTTGTGGCTTCTTTAATTTAAACATTATGTGTTGTTTAGCATTTAAAAGGTAGTGGGTGGTGACTTCTTCCACTTTCTAGTGAGGCTTGAAGTCTCAGGTTATCAATGTTCATTTGTGGTTAATAATTATAGAGGGATGAAACCCAATTTAATGGTCGCACACGCAGAGCACACAGCACACACAGTGAAATGGATCCTATGAAGTGTTTCAGAGGCGGGTCCATTGAAAAATAAACTCCAGCCAAGTACGTCCTTATTAACGGCTTATAACTGAATTAAAAGTAAAAAATTAATGGAATTGTTGCTAGGGTTGCCTTATCAGTAAGTGGTGCCAAAATCTTAAATCCCATTGACAACCGCATGACCCTTGAATTAAAATGAATATATGACTTTCACAGACTATGGAATTATAAGGTTTTCACATGATAGCAGTCACACACATAAACTCCCACGCGGTTAGATTTGTGAAAGAGCTGTGATTGAAGCTGCAGCTAAATTAAGAGGAAAAAGAGATTAGAAGCTTAAAGGAAATCAAGCCAAGGCTGTTGCTCTCGTATGGATGTTAGAAATTAGACTGAATACTGAATAAATCTAGGTGCTATACTTCTGAGAGCATCATTCCCACCAGTTATGCAAATTAGCCTTCAAATCCGCACAATAATCAGATGATGTGCCGCTTTGTTGAGATTTGAGCGTGCCATTTTATCGGTTTAACCGAGACAAGAGCAGAGAGTCTTCCCGAAAAAGAACTAATTTGTGGTGGACGGCCTCCTGACTGTCATAAAATTGTAGAGTCACAATGAAATGGGTGTGATCCTCCACTTGGTGCTTCCTTCCTTCCAGTCCAAGGGTCTGGGCCTAATAAAGGCCTGTGTGGTGCAGCACAGACAGGCCGCCTCTCTTGATGTGTGGAGAAATGTGTTCAATCACCATGACTACCGGAGAGAGAAGAGCCCCTGCTGTGGCTATTAGGATTTCTCTGTCTGCTCACACACCGGCTCAGTATGCAGGTTAACAACTCACAGTTTTGGATGTGAATGTGTGTGATGCGGGAGGCCTGTAGGTCAAGGGTGATTTAGCATTGCAATTATCAAAGAAGAAGTGGTGGCTTTTATGATTTAAATAATCATCTAGAAAACACCTAAAATGGTCTGCCCCGGACTCCCAACAGTAGCACTGATGTGAGGGGGAACATGAGAAAGCTTTGAGCAGTATTGATTCAGCTGAGTACTCTCGGAACGAGTACCAGAGGATCTGAAGAGAGAATTATCCATGCACCATTCCCTCCCCTACTGTGGAAAATTCTGCAGTTCCAGCTGTCTCGTAGCCTACATACAGCAGAAACACACACAAACACACTCTCGCACAGACACCCTCACATGCATGGACACACACAAAATGTCCCATGTGCAGACACAAACACACATGCGATTTCTTTAGGTTTGATGTTTGATGCAAAAAAGGGTTGTTTGATTAATTTATACATTTTCACTTCCATCGTCTGAGTCCAGCATGTTTAATTTTATTTAAAAATATAACAGACTTAGAAAGAAAAACTTAAAAGAGAAATCCACTTCTGATCTTTCACAAATATTATTTTATTAATATTCCATAATGTTCCTATATGAAGTATATTTGTGGTTATTACAGTGATCCTAGTGCCTATGTTCAGAACTCTAAGGTCATACATATTCTAACAGCTAGTACACTATTGGGTTATCATAAATGCCCCAATTAGCCTGTTAGTCCATTTGATGAGATTATTGGATACCATAAACTGTGGTGAATAAATCCACCAATGAAATGTGAAATTCTGAGACACAAGGCATTGTCTGCATATTCCGCTTTGAGTATCCTCCTCTTTCACTCCCCACCCGGTTTCTCCTGAATAATACACGACTGCCCCTTCCCCTCCTGCCCTGCCGTCCAATGGCAGGCACGCATTTTATCAAGCTATCTCCTCTGAGCCAATCCCGGTCCTCCTGGTGATCCCTGTAAACCGGATACACCCTCCTGCCTCTCAAACAGACGTAATGCGTGGACCCGAGAGGCAGGCGCTCAATCGGTGGAGAGTTGGACTCGGACGGAAGTGATGAGAGTGAAAATACCCACTGTGGCAGACTTGAAGAAAACGCACCAGTCCACCTCGACTGGACTCTGAATCCTGCAGTTTTACCTGCAGCCGGGGAAGGGAAATTGCGTAAGTATGCCATCATGTAAAATGTAGGATAACCTAAAAACAGTAAGCATTGTATGTTTAATCCAGTTAAAACTATGCAAACCGATTCTGTATTTAGAATTTAGAAATTAAGCGTCTATAATTAATCAATGTATCTAAAGAAAGTGTGGATATTCTGCTGAATATGCACATGGGTGCTGTGTAACTGTGATAATGTGTGCCGGGGTCTGGGTTGGCGCTCAGTTCTAATGAGGGGGCTTTACGTCTCCAACACGAGCGCATGTGAAACTAGCAGCGAATAGAAAAGCGTGTCTCCCGTTCATTTTATACGAGCCTCCGTGTGACTAGAGGGAAAAAACGAGATTTCGGCAGTTTTTTCTGCACTTTACAACTTTTATAACGCTTTGCGAGACGCGTCGATGGTAGACTACTACACAGTGTACAGATAAATGCTGCTTCCGCTGCTTGGAAAGTTTTAAGATTATGTTTAAACAGCCGGTGCAGTCCAAAGGAATCCTACTGGGAGCCTCCCAAACAATACAACTTTGATTCATTTCACTCACCACACAGTGTATGGGGCCTGAAAGTCGGCGAACACTGATAAATCGGGGCTATTATATTCCAGCTGAACAATGCGCACCGGCTTTGTGTGGACCATCTGTCATTGTATCGACATTACAGCAGCCCTCCTGCCCCAAATGAGACACCTGAAGAGCAGAAAGCAGACAGCGATCATTCTCAGCCGCCACCGTCTCTCGCCAAGCCGTGACTCATGATGGTATCCCTCTGTGGACGGGTGCGTAACTCAGCCCGGTAATGAATAGGCAAAATAGAAAGAAATGCAAAAGATGCAATTAAAATATATAGTGTTTAGTCATTTTCAACATAATGCATGCGCGTTTTTTCAAATGTTTGCATTTTTTTAAAAATACAGACAGTCATTTAAATTGTTCAGACTGTAAGCGTGGCTGTGCGCATCCCGCATTCTCGGAAACAGTCTGTGCGCATCTGACTTCCTCCCGGATTTGGGCCTCCAGCACATGGCAAAAAAGCCAGACTGCCATTTTCAGGGTGGGCACACTGAGAGGATGCACTGACCAAATAAACACACTTCATCACGAGCGTTTTATACTCAGTTTTGGGTCCACTGTGCCACTGTGCTCTGACCCTTCTGATTATTCTAAAGCAGCTGACACAATCTGTCTTGCTTAGCTCTCAGCATGCAGTGCCAAGCACTAATATGCCTTAAGGTTAATGAGGCAGTCTCCATAAATTCTTTCTGCCATTTGGAAGAAGTAGATTCTAGACGCTTAGTGCAGCACTGCATTTAACTGGCTATGGATTGTACACAGCGTGCTCTTAATGAAAAATGCATGGCTTTTTTTTAGAAAAACAAGCACTTACCAAATGCTGACTTTTAACTGTTTGCACTTACATTTCTTGTACATATACAGTGGGAAAATGATGTATTATTTTAATAGAGAAATCTACAATAGATTAACTGACCTTTTATTCTTCTTGAGGCTGACTTACATGCAATTAACTTTGTCCCTTGTGAAGAGAAAAAGCAGCATCTTCCTGATTTTTAAATCCTGGAGCAGCAAAGTGCTTATCTCTTGTTTGGCTTCATTCACTTAGAGTTGCTCTCAAGGAGTTATCAGGCTGGGTGAATGGAGCCGATCCATCTTCCTGCTGCTGTTATGCGGGCAGGGAGGTGGTTAGATGGTGGCTCCTCTAATCTCCTGCTGGAACTATGATCATCATTCTTGTGTAATTCATTATCACATGTGATCATCAGCTGCAACCTGCAATTATGTCAGAAGTAACCTGCTATCACGGTGGATGAGGCTCTCAACCACAGATCACCGTTCATCCGTCATCATCGTCTTCTCATAGAACTGTAAAATAAAAAAATAAAACTCTTATTGGTTTTTTTTTGTCTGTGAAAAGGACATTTTGATAGCATCACATGACCCCCAGATCTTCTCAGCTGTGATCGAACATAAAAGGCAAGGAAGAAAAACTCTTTCAAACTGGCTTCCCCTCTTTTTAAGTCATTAATGCAATATGTACACTTTTTAATCCATTATCCCTGAGTCATCTGGAAGACATAACAAGCACAGATGTCAACTGCAGATGTCAACTTCTTTTCAGAAGACTTAAGTAATGCCTGTGTCCCTTTTTTTCCACCTCAGACTTATCTATGGATCCAGAGCAGAAGATCTAATCGCAGCTGTTTACCACATACTCTTTGTGTTCATGCATCACAGGTAAATGAGGTTAAGGGGCGAATTAGTTCATAGCAGCAGGATCCCGTGTGTGCACATGTGTGTGTTTGTGTTTTTCTTCAGTTCAGCTACAGTGTTGGGTAAATGGAAAGGTTAGAGACCCCTGGCCCCTGCCTCAGGCATATCGACATACTGCCTATCTAGTTGAGTGGACGACCTCTGACCTCTGATATCATGTATTTTTAGCACTATGCTTAATAAAGTCAGAAACTTGTCAAAACATTTTGATGCTCCAGGAGCTGCTTTTATCTAGAAACTCACTCTAAAATGTTCCCTAGGTATGATGAATAAAGGATATTCTAGTGAGTTGTCAAAGACAGATTCAGGGCCTCCATTAGACTCCACTCTCAGTTCATTTATGGGATGTTGAAGCTTTGGTGTGGCCGCCGAAAGACGAAAACATTGCATTAGTTCCGATCTTGTCACAGGTGAGAGAAACAGCCTGTCTCAATTCTGTCACAACATGCTCTCTATTGTATCGCCATGCCAAAAAGTCCCAATGGACATTTTGGAATCTTTCCCATTGTTCCTTAAGGACTTAAGGGCTTTCATATGGAAGTGGGGAACGCCAGGAAATGACAGGCATTCTTTGTGGACTATTTGAAAATAAACTTGCGGGCCCTCGCTTCCCTCTCGACAGCTAAGCTAAAACTAGAAATAAGAAGAGAGGATTATGGTGTTAAAAATCCCTCAATGGCTTTTTCACTTCCTTATGTTTCCTGCAATTTGTCCCGAAAGTACATTTTCTTTTTCAGCACACTGGAGACATGCCATCAGAGTTTCAGCTAAAGAGCTTTTGTCAAGGGCTTTTCACTCTGTTCGCTACATACAGTTTCCTGAATAGGGGCGTTCTTATTTTCCTTCTTATTTGTCCTTATTTCGCCTTATCTTTCCCCTTGGCTTTAAACACAACCCCACTGCTTGAGCTCTGCTTTATGAGGTGTGACAGTGAGGTCTGGGTGCTGAGGCAGTCCGTGAGGACGAGAACGTAAAGCTTTACATTCAGCCGGCTGCGGTTGGTTTTGGGGAGGACTTAAGCTCACTTTACCCCTATACAGTGCCCCGTATACAGGAACTTCCTTCATTCTGCTGAACTGGCATGAAAGTGCAGAATTGGAAGGGGGGAAAAGAAAAACCGGTAGACCTGCCTTTCTAACCTCTGAGTCTTTAACTGCTCACATACAGTTGCTACCTTTTAATAAGGAGGAAAGAAAAGTAAAAACAGATGGTCATAATTTGAGCTTCTAAAGTCATACATAGCATTTTTTCTTCGGTGTCAACAAGTCTGACATCTTTTTGAAGTGCAGTTTGCTGCCAGGTGTGCGTAGCTCCACTGAGACTTAATGACAGGTTTTATTTCACACGCACCTTTTTTCTAGACTTTTCAGTCTCGCCTCAGATTAACACTCACACCTTATCTCCCCCTCCTCCTCCTCCTCCTCCTCCTCCTCCTCCTCCTCCTCCTCCTCCTCCTCCTCCTCCTCCTCCTCCTCCTCCTCCTCCTCCTCCTCCTCCTCCTCCTCCTCCTCCTCCTCCTCCTCCTCTTGTGGTTTTCCCCAGCAGGCCAGTGGTGGTTCCCTGGTATTTGACCGGTGTAGCGTGGCCGGGAGGCTGGTTGTTCTGTCCTCTATGAGACAAAGGCAGCGTGCCTCAAGGAGAGGGATGAAAGGAAACAGGGCAGCCACTCCTTTTTACAATGGGAAACCTCCTTAGTGAGGTTGTAGAGCAAATAACCGCCTTCTCGCTTCCTTTTTTTATTTTAATAAGCACTACGACTGCGAGTGTGTCTCTATCTTTTTGTAGTAGGAAGAGAAGTGTAGTGTGTGTGTACGTATAGATGTGAATTTGTGTGCGTGCTTACAAAAAGGAACGTGTGTCCTTTATGTCGAAATAGAACGCTTAAGGCGTTCTCTTCCTTACACCTGCTTAGCGTGAAGCGGCAGATGGTGTCGTCTTGTTAAAGATGTTTCCTGTGGAAAGGTTTGTTTTTGTTGTGGTTTCAACTGTACAACAGGGGTTAGAGATTGAGGGAGATAAACATAAAAACAGCTTTAAATGTATTTTTTTAGACATGTTTTTCAGCGGGTTTCCTTTGGGGATACAACTATTAATTATAAGAGTATTCAAGTCATTAAATTATACAACAAATTTATATAAATTCAGCATCACTTACTTTTAGCATTTATGCGTTTGCATGTATGTTTTTAGATTTCTTTTCTACTGCATTGTTGACGAGGACAAGTATAAAGAACCACAAAAGGAAAATATTGACATGGTGCTAGTACATGTACCTAAAACAAATCTTTACATGCACAGAACTTAGGTTGTGTATTTATTTTGCTCTCCATCTCTAGAATCTAATATATAATGACACATTTGCTTCATAGCTGTTAACAAAATATGTTGCCACTCTATATATAAGGGGGTTTAACTACACACATATATCTTGGGCGCTCAGTCCAGTGTTATCATCTCGGGTGGTAGTCGGGGGGGGGGGGGGGGGGGGGGGGGGGGCGCCGCCGCCGCCGCAGGAGTCTTTTATGGCTCCTGCTCCAGAGACAACCTGTTCTCAGGCACTTCTCTTTCTGGCACTTTTTTATGAGATCATAAATTCCTCCATTTCCTCTGACCAGCCCTAGGTGGATACAAAGGACATACCTGGCCAGTAATTGTCTGTCTGGCCCTCTCATCTGTCAGTCTCCCTCGACTGCTGGTGACTTCCTCCAGAGCCAGAGTCTCAGGCTGCAGGAAGATAATCAGATCTCTTAGATATAGAGAGTGGACCAATAAAAACTGGCTTATTTGATGAGCGATAAGGCTCTTGTTTACTGAATCCTATAGGTCTTTTAGGTCAGCCTGGCACCCACGTAAGTAGGCTCTCTCCATGCATGTGCACTTCAGAACAACAGCCCACTGTAGACCTGTTGATACCTTTTGTTTGTTGAAGTCTGAGGATGAAGAGCAGAAAAAAAAGGATTAGGGGAAGAAAAGGGAGTTTTTTGGGGGGGAAAGGAGCGTTCACATTCATCTGATACACTGCTGGAACAATACACGCACCAGAAAGACAACATTCCTAGGGGTTAAAAAGGTCAAGGGTCACCGAACGACCCCATCCTGCCAATCAGTCCCAAGGCACTAACTCCATGCCTTTGCTTTTGGTTCATGCCTTTGCACTTGTTGAGCAGACTCTGCACCTTGTGTTACAATGTGCCCTTTGCTCTCAAATAGACTAGATTTACATGGAGCATTTTCCCAGTTCCATAAGGTTTGTTAAGTCAGCTCAGATATCCACAGTTACCCAAGTACAATGTACACGTCGGCTACACGACAGAAGGAAATAATTGTACTAGAAGCTGCACAGACCATCAAATTTAGTTGGTTTCTTTGGCCAAGTTTTCCTGACATTATACTTTTTTAGAATTATGTCCGCAGCCTATGTCACATTTAATACCCCAGCCAGATGTTTGGCATGCCCAGATTTTTATATCCTTGAAACAGAACCACCACAAAGCAGCGAAACTGCAATTATCCACAGTTTGAATGGTTTAAATGGCCACTTAATATAATGAACCCACCAGGGCCGAATATTAGGCCGAGGGCACTGTAGGTCGTCAAAGTCATGTTTTTCCTCCCTTCTGAAAAATCCGGGGTTCCGTTTTTTTTCTAAACACCACAGCACACTTCAAATAAAGTCTGAAGGCTGCCATTAAAGTGGAGCATATGCATCTGTAGGCATGGAGGGGCGTGTTAGGCCCCTACAGGCAGTCTGTTAGTCATTATGGCTGAATGTACAGTATACACTGGAGTGGACATGCAGCTACATTCAAGTCTCGCCCACGGCCACATCGGACCACCCAGAGACACACCACTGGCACTTCCTCCCCTCACTTCCATAGCTCAGCCCCGGGGGAAGAGTGTTTTGGGATGTCCGGAGGATGCACTGGACATTAATTGTCTGTTGATTAGGAAACCTTTAGTGAAAACCAAATTAATTGTGCATTTATATAATAGATAGTCAGAAAAAGCCTTTTCCCCTCCGTCTGTGCAATATAGAAGTCGGTCTCCAGCCCATTGCTTTGCCTCTAACTGTTCGTCTTTTATCTGCTTTTGTCTTCTATCTATAGGTGTTCACAATGCACCTCTTGACGTCTGTGACTCTGTGAAGATTATTTCCACCAGGTATACTGCACATCATTAAAACAGCTTCACAAAATCCGTAGTTTCTCTATTACCGAATATCCACCATGTGTCACATTCTATTGTCCTCTTCCTCGGTGGAAAGTCAACTCAGAGAGATGACTATAAAGCTGCTTGAATTTTCATCCTGCACACTAAATCGGCTTATAGTCGAGGAAGGAGACACTGCTCTCTATTAGTGTGCAGTTAGAAATGAAAGCCTATCTGGCTGCAGCTGTGGAGGAGCTCCAAAGATGGGGACGTTTATTGTCGGAGACAAATAGAGGCCTTTTAATTTTGTCTAGCAGCTGACGCCTCTCCCCACCCACTTCTCCAAAACCGCTTTTGTCTGTAATGTAAAGTGGCCCACTCAGGAAAGAGCCAGATACCACGAGAGTTTCGTTCAAATGAAATGCAGAGTTAGTCAGCGCTAGGCTCGGGGAGGAAGGGCCTGGCTGTTTGCCATATGATGCAATTATCTGCCATTTCAGAAGATTATCTCCCTCCCTCAATATAGTGTTTAAATGTGTATATGCACGTGTGTGTGTGTGTATGTGTGTGATTTTATCTTAAGTTGGTACCCCCGATGTAATGTTGAGACTATGTGGCTTGCAGCTTGGCCCCCCATTTAAACTGGGTTAGCTATGATCTCCCCCCCTCTAACCCCAATGCTCCCCCTCCATGATCCCTCACACACACACACACACACACACACACACACACACACACACACACACACACACACACACACACACACACACACACACACACACACACACACACACACACACACACACACACACACACACACACACACACACACACACACACACACACACACACACACACACACACATTTACAGAGTCTCTCAACACAAAAGAAATATTCAGCTGTAGAGAGGGGGGTCTCTCAGAGGGCGCGACATTGAACTGGGGGGGGATTAAGAAGAAATGGCTGGCTGACACTGGGGTTGCCATGGCAAAGCCCCCTTTTCTCTTCTCCCTCGACCTTCTGCCTAGTTTTCGTTTTAGGGCTTATTGTGGGGTGAGGTGTGTGTGTGTGTGTGTGTGTGTGTGTGTGTGTGTGTGTGTGTGTGTGTGTGTGTGTGTGTGTGTGTGTGTGTGTGTGTGTGTGTGTGTGTGTGTGTGTGTGTGACAGAGTAGGGAAGATGTAATATGGCTTATGAATTTAGTCTCTTATCTGAGCTGCTTCACCCTGAGAGAAAAGAGACTTCTAGTTCACATGCTGCAGTTCACACCAGAAAAAAGCAAGCAGAACAAGGACAAAAAACACGTGTATGTATATCGTGTTTCATGTTATTCATTTAAGTGGTTGTACATGTTATAATACATAATAGGACATTATGTGACCAGATACTGGATGTATTTTGCCATGAGCATCCAAATGAATTTGTACATGTTTACATATTCATAAAATCAAAGCATGCCTGTGAAAGAATGCAGAGGCAATAATTCAAAGAACCCAGACAAAAAGCAAACTGTCTATTTTATGACCTTCTGAATTATAGCTGCCATAACGTGATGCATTACTCATTCATTGTAGCCAGTGTGTGATCATGCTAGCCTGACGTCTGCCATCCTCAGCAGAGTAATAGATGCAGGTCTAGCCCGCTGAATGACATCAGCACACTAAGCCGATGGAGCAGTGCGATGAATGACCATAGATCAGCGTTTACCATCCTGACGTCAGCCCCCCCGTCTGCGCAGGAGCACAGCCACACTGTCGGTGGTTGTTCCCCTGCTCTGCCCTGCTCCTGACAATAGGAGCTCTCAGCCTGTGGTCTGGCATGGCTGGGGTCTGAAACGCTTGGCTGCACAGTGGGACATCGCAGCATTGTTCACCGGACTAGATGTCCACAAGAACAGTGGCAGGCTCCGCAATATTTCTCTAATAGTGTTCTGTGCAACAAAAGAATGGCTTTAAATATGAAAGTAAAACATATATTAATTACTTTTAAATATATAGAGTATTTATTTTTTACATTATATTTAACCTCCAGACCAAAGTGCTGTGCAGTCAAATAAACAAACAAAACATACAAGAAATCACACAGCACAGCCCACACACCATAAAACAAGTACAAGTAAAAACGATAGACAATTTAAAAGCAACAATCTAAAATATGTCAATGCGCTAAGGGGAAGAGGTAGTCGATTATTACTATTATGATAATAGTTTTGGTTTCATTTATCCATTTTACCACCAAAAGGAAATATCTGAATTCTACAAAAGGAAATGAGGAGGGACAGTTTTTCTACAATATTGTGCAACATCAGTGCTAACAACTTCCTCTTCTGTGTTTCAGATGCTGTTACGGCCGTGTTTGAAGTGGAGATGAATGAAGTTCTGGTTAATGAGGCGGTTGTAATGCAATAAAGCAGATCCTCTCAGTTTGTGTTCCAGCTTCTCCACACATCACGATCATGTACAACATAAGCAGAAGCATGTTTGCCCTGTGGACAGTGGACTCATTCTGCCACTGTCCTATTTCATTATGTCCCGTTGCTGTGCGTCCTGACCTCTGGGCTGTGAGTGACATCCTCGCCTCCTTCCCTGTCCCTCTGTCCTCCCTCCTCCACATCCTGCCTCGTCTTGTCACCTCGGCTCACACTCTCCTTCCTGCTTGCCTCGGTGAACATTCAACGCTGTCGGTGAGTTTTGATATGGATCACATAAAAACCATCGACCGTTGACTGTGCCCCGGGGCTTGCTCTGACGACGCCTGGAATGAAATGAACAAAAGGGCAAAGTGGGCGCATGTAAAATCTAGACACGAAGCCACACACACATGCATAGACAAAAGTGACACTCTGTTTCCACTGTACGCAAAGACCAAAGGTCACAATCAACATTCATTGCTGTCGCTGGGTTGGACTGTGTAGAAAGCTCACTGAACAATGAGTGCAACTGTGGCCCAGATCTGCCCGACTCGCGTCTCAGCCAATCAGCCGACCGGATGTGAAACACTGATTTCTTTATATACTTCTTGTTTTTCACTTCTATTTTATCCTCTCTTCCTCCCTCCCCGGTGCTGGATAGTGTTCAGGGGAAGAGAGAAAAAGAACAAGAGAGATAGACACAAATAGACTTCTGGCGGCTTGCTTGTCCTCATCCTCCTCTCCTCTAATTGGTGGTTATGTGTGCAGCAAGGGGGAAGGAAGCGGAGTGAATGTGTAATCATTTGGAGTCTCTTCTCCTTTAGATGTTTCATCCTTCTCTTTTTTGTTTGTCTAATTATACACCGAGCAGTTAACTCTTTGTTAACTCTGCCAGCAAGAATGAGCGAGAGACAAAGAGAGGAAAGTCAAGGGCAAACAAAAAAAGATTAGAGCACATGAAAATAATGTTCTAGTTTTAAGTTTATTTATTCTAATATCCTTCCTGGGGTTGCTTCAGATGGGCCAGGATATAAGCAATTTTCTAATGCAGATTGTTCTCACCTCTCTGAGGATATCTCATTATCTGTGTTTGAGCTTCATGAGACACTGTCTGCTTTTCTGCCAGTCTGTGTGTCATGCCATGATAAAAGACCTGTCTGCTCATCCCAGAGTGCAATATGTTATTTTCTTTTCATACTAAAGCAGACTGCTCTCTCATGGGAAAACACATAAGTCTATATAACCTTGTCTTCCTGCAGATAGTGTGACCGGCCATGCTGCTGCCATCTCTCTTTTCCCCTCCACAACAACTCTCTGCACTGTATCTGTATTTCATATAATATAAATAGTTGAGATATATCAAGGAATGTGTTGAAGGAAGCATGTCTGATTCATAAATTAATCCAATAAAGTTAAATCAATATCCGTGCAATTGTGTCTGATGTGATTATTTACGGTGTGAATTCATCATATAAATCATATTCAGCCCACTCCAGAATATCTTTCCAACACTGTCTTTCCATAGACTATCACATTTTTCTAAAAGTATATACTCCCTGTCATTTAGTTATACATGTCCAGGTCCTTCTCTCCACAGTCTCTCTGTATTATTCATAGAAAAGCACTCTGTACAGTGGTGCAGAACAGTGGAGGTGATGTAATAGTGGCTGTGAGCATTGCAGACTGTCATTTGGGATGGATTCATGCGGCAGGAGAAAACGCTCGTTTGTTCTGCTTTGTTGGTGTTGTCAACAGCCGATGGCCAAGGATTGGGCATGAAGTACATCAATCAACGTACTTATTTGTTGCTGTTTAAAATATAGGAAAGAATATGTGAGAGACATGAAACTCACCCACGTCGAGTCTCGGTCGAGAAGGAAGAAGTTTCAAGATGAAGCTTGAAGTCAACATCATTGTTTGATGTAGTCCTGATCTTTAGAATGCTTTATGATAAAACTTTGCAAATAAAAATAGCACTGAAACAGCAAAAACTAATAAAAGTGCCGCTGAACATAATTTCAAAGCTCTTCTTCTTTGAAGTGATACTACCGCCATCTAGTGGTCAAAGAGTTATTCAAACGACTACGTGCACAAGCTGATCATTCTGTAATGTGAACATGATATACTTCATTTTTACAGTTTATCCTATTTTTTGAATTTTATGATTTTAACTGATCCTAGATCTACAATTGTTTTTCTACTTTAAAATATAAGTACTTTTAAAAATTATTCTGTATCACTTGAACACTGTCACTTTGTAACCCTGGCTTTGGTTTTCTATGTTCAAAGTATTCTACTAGAGGTGGAAGAAGTACAACGATCTTGGACTTGGAAGTAGAAGTAGAAGTACCAGAGTGAAGGAATACTCTGTTACAATACATGAATACAAGTTACAGTGCAGTTTAAGATAAGAATAGTTCAATTAAAAGCAGCGACAAAAAGAAAAGTCTTCAGCCTGGATTTAAAAGTAGTAAGAGTTGCAGCGGACCTGCAGGTTTCTGGGAGCTTGTTCCAGATATTTGGAGCATAATAACTGAACGCTGCTTCTCCATGTTTAGTTCTGACTCTGGGGACAGCAAGCTGACCAGTCCCTGAAGACCTGAGAGATCTGGATGGTTCATAGTTTAGCAGAAGATCAGAAATGTATTTTGGGCCTAAACCATTCAGTGCTTTATAAACCAGCAGCAGTATTTTGAAATCTATTCTTTGACACACAGGAAGCCAGTGTAAAGACTTCAGAACTGGAGTGATGTGATCCACTTTCTTAGTGTTAGTGAGGACTCGAGCAGCGGCGTTCTGAATCAGCTGCCGCTTCCTAATAGATTTTTTAGTGAGACCTGTAAAGACACCATTGCAGTAGTCGAGTCTACTGAAGATAAAAGCATGGACAAGTTTTTCCAAATCCTGCTGTGACATTAGTCTTTTAATCCTAGATATATTATTTAGGTGATAGTAGCCTGATTTAGTAACTGTTTTAATGTGACTGTTGAAACTCAGGTCAGAGTCCATGACTACACCTAGATTTCTAGCTTTATCTGTTGTTTTGAAGTACTGTAGGCCTACAAGTAAAAATCCTGCATTGCATAAGTTACTCAAGTAAAAGTACAAAGGTATAAGCATCAAAATATACTTAATAATGTACTAAAAGTAAAAGTTTTCATTATGCAGATTGGCCCATTTCAGAATCATATATATTATATGTTTTGATTATAATTATTGATGCATTAAAGTGTTATCAAAGTTGGTAAAGGTGCAGCTATTTTTACTGACTTTGTATATATATATATATATATATATATATATATATATATATTGTATACAGGGTAGCTTTTGAATTTACTCCAGCTGTAACTAACGTCTTATTTAAGTGTTGTTTAATCCAAATCTGAGAAGCAACTAAATGTATTAAATAAATGTATTGGAGTAAAATTACACTTTTTACCTCTGTACTGTAGTGGAGTAGAAGTACACAGTAGCATAACATGGAAATAAGTTGTACAAAATTAGGTACAGTACTTGAGTACATCTATTTAGTTACTTTACACCACTGTCTATAACAATGTTTTGGAACTACTTTCATTCAAACTACCTATTTAGCAATATATATACAAATATCTGTATTATTCTCCAAGAGTTAAAAGTTAATAAGTTAAAGGATAGTACCAGCAGAAAACCATTACACCATGACATATAAATGATTATCACTCCTCTTCAGTACAGGTGATGTAAGCATGTCTGTTGACATGGAAATGCCTGTTTTGCAATGTGCTTCAAACAGCTCTCATTACTTCCTCTTTCTAACGTCACAGTATTTTCAGCACTTTTGCCATGTTTGTGTCACAGAACACAAAACTTCCAGAGCTGGAATTTCTCACCGTGATCATAAACAAGGAAGTAAAGTGTAAAGATGTTTTCACGTGTAGTAATTTAATTGTTACGTTTTAACAATCGACCATGCACGGTAGTGTTTTAATTAAGAGACTTGTCACAATGTATTCCTTTTTTTTAACAAAACTTTAATGATTATATATTATAACATTATGTACAAATACATTTCATTATAAAACACACATAATATGAAAATAATATTACTCTTACAACTGAGCTGATTCTTGTGTTGCATTGCCAGTGTCTCACAGTTCAGTTACTGAATAACTGAACTGTAAAACATCATTGGTTTCACAGTACGAGGGTAACAGGCAGGAACACGGCTCCATCGTCTCTCTTCAAATACCAGCCTGTGTGGACTTCATGTGAACCATTCGTGCTTTATTCCTGCAATGAGAATTGATCCTGTTATAATTGTATTCAATCTTTTTGTGTAAATACATTTCACAGCCTGCAAAATATCACAGTTTCTGAGTTATGTTGCACAATTGTATGAAATTAATCTTACCTTAAACGGTCAACATAGTACATCACCCAGTTCAAAGCAGGGTCGGTGCATGCTTTACCCTTCTTTGTGTGGAAACTATGGATTATAAGAAAAGAAAAAAGATTATACACTTATAAACATAAATGTTATGGGGCATACATCTTTAATGTCTTGTTGTGAAGGAGGAGACACTCACATGATGGCACTGATAGGACACAGCCCTGTGACTGTCTGGACAGAGTACCCCTTGATTTTAAGAAATGGTATTTTGGTTTTCATGTAATTTCGACAACATACTGTGAAAAAAGGAGAAAAGAACATTAGATACTGGATAGGAAAAAACAGGTTAAGAGAAATGCATCTTGATATCAAAACATAAAACCATATAGGAAAAGCATTTAAAATCAAACCATAGAAACCAAGGAAACTATAATACCTGGAGATGCATTTGTGGCCAGCAGACAAATGGTGAGCAGTGTGATCACCATCACTGAAGCTTTGATTGACACCATGTCTTCTTCTGTGTTGGCAGCAGAGACTCTGAGCTGTTCTGTCCTCAGGCGGTGTCAGGGAGGTTGTGTTCATTGAGCTGTCAAGGACTGCCGCCTTTTATAATTCTCAGAGGTAGGAAACTTCCACATGGAAGAGATGAACATATTACAACATCACAGAAACCCCCCCGTCAATTTCCCCTTTAAAAAAAGAGAAAGGGTGGGGGGAGGACACACACACACACACACACACACACACACACACACACACACACACACACACACACACACACACACACACACACACACACACACACACACACACACACACACACACACACACACACACACACACACACACACACACACACACACACACACACACACACACACACACACACACACACACTCTCTCTCACACGCAGGTAGCAGGAGCTGTTAGTAAAGATAGTGCTGACGCATGTGCATGTGTATTTCTAGTTTTAATCAGATCTTATTCAATAAAAAAACTCTATAATGCAAATTCGAATGTAAAAATATGTTGTTAGGTCAAACTTTTAAAGCTTAAAGGTCAGTCAACCCATAATAATTCAGTGTTGTTTTCTCAGGGATTTTACTGTCAATATTAATGGAATATTATTGTTGATTAATGATTATGCATGCTACAAAAAATATCTATATATAAGTCATTGTATCACTTGGCATGTCAACCATATATAAATATAAGAAAATAATTAAAACTGTAATGACAAACCAGTACATTAGACAAAAAGTTTGTTACGTCTTTCCATCACCACTCCTAGATACGACAAAGAGTCAAGTGCTACATGGGAAGTGACACAGGTGTGGCTACTTCTTTGTGTGACTTTACCACACAAAACACTGGGAAAGGCAGCAAATATTTAATCAAAATCAAAAATGTACTTAAAATGTAGATAGGATAAAGACATCGTGTGTCACTGAAGACCTCTCTTTGGGCCCCCCGTATGTAAGTAGGTTGCTTTGTGGTTGTACGGAGGTTATTTTCTAGGCCAGAAGAACACTTACCGTGCATCGAAGGAAAAAGTGCGCTGAAATACGTCATGAAACACTTAATGTGTGTCCAATTGTGCATATTGAACTTTCCAAAAAACCCACAGCATGCTTTAATTGTCATAACTCACCTCTGATTTCCTGCAACGTGCATTTACAAGTCATTACTATGCAACTGAATTATTGTCTCTAAATTGCACTTTGGCAGTGAGACAATACTCACATCGCCATGTATACATAGTTATTGTTCACTATAAATGTTCCTCCTGTACAGACTGAAGACATTTATTTTCAAATGTAAAAGACAACATCTACAGTTTATTTTCAGGTGAAGTTAAAATGAGGCATCAGTAGCCTCCGTTAGGAAGGGGGTATATTAATTGGGTATCTTCCAAAGGTACTGTCTTTTTTGTAATGAAAAGTTTCCAAAATACATATGGAAATTGGGGTATTGCTTTAAAACAGACATTAAATAATTTGAGCCTTGCCTTAATGAAGAGGCTATTTTAGGAAACCAGTTTTCTGTGAGAAAGAGACATCAAACGACACCCACTCACAGAGAGAGAGAAGGGGTTTCTGCAGACAACTCGGCTAACTTTCAATGTGCATTTTCTCACAGCCCTCTCCAAACCAGTGAGAAGAGTTGAATAAGAGTTGAATGTTGAAAAAAAGCAAGACAAATATCAAAAGTTTTACCAGTAACATGACAAAGCCAAGGCAGTGTGACTCTGAGCCAGCACGCACAATACCAGGACCCTGCAACTGAAGCAGTTAAATTAAATTCAGAATTATTCATTTTATACCTACTCAGACGTTTCAAAAATGTCCTCTTTGAAAATAGATTTTCAAAGCATCCAAATGAGGAGCTCTTGCTTTCTCATAGACTGGATACATTGACGTTGTTAATAAATGTTTAGCATTTTGATGAAAAATAAACAGTGTGACATGTTAGATGTTTCGTAATACAAAATGTGTTTCATTTGACTCTGACTTGCTTGTCACACCCCATTTCCACAATTTGCAAGTTACTGTCGTGTATACAAACATTTATAAGCAATGGTTATGTGTGATATTAACCAAGGGTGTGTTAGGTTTAACACATTTAAAAGGTAATTGGATAAAAGGACAATACATAATGATGTGTGGTCATAATCATAGAGGACATGTCTTGTACATTGCTTCATAATGTTGTCTATAGCAAAAGAGGTCAGCAGGATGTAATGTGGTATATTGTTTTCTCGCAGGTCTGTTTTGATAAAAGATAAAGATCTCAATGCGACAAACCTGTTACATGCAGTAAGAAGTATTGAGAAATTGTTCTTCGGTAAAGGTTGCAATACAACAACATACAAATACTCAAGCACCTCATTATTATGTATTGACAATAAAGTAATCTAATCTAATCTTAAATGTGACAGTTTCTGAAAGCAGTAAATGACTTTAGTAATTATTGATTGAGGACAAGAGATGTTATCCTGTTTTCATTTTCTGCAGAGTTTAAACTATTTTCCTTCAGTGGGTCTTTCGTTGGTAACTTTTGCTGAAAGGAAATGAATGTAATATTTCAGGCTCAACACAAGTTATATATTTTGCATTACTTCACTTCAGTCTTGCTTCAATGTCTTTCATTTTGGTAAAGCACTTTGAACAGAAAGGACAGTACAACAATCTTAGTTTGCATTTAAATCATTAACTTAAGTCATCAACAATGAGTTACGAATTGGAATACAATATGTTTTTCCCAAAACATTTTTGTTAGAATCAACATTGGAGTAAAGTAAACAGATGCATAGAGATTATGTTACAACTTCCTTTTGTATTTTATTCTATTTATCAGCTTGCCACTGTCTTATTGTTGTTGGTCTTCTAGATCTTCTTTAGATTGCTTGAAATATGAAATATCAGCTTCTTCAATCCATTTTGCTCTCAATTTGCTCTCAATTTAGCTCACAAACGCATCCTGGGCTCTTTGGAGATATGAATCATCTAAGTTTATATTGCAGTTTCATAAGCTTCGTCTTTATCAATACCTTTCAATTTTGCTTTAGATCAGAACTGACTGATTTCCTATATAAGATACTTTCTTAGTTACTTTCCTTTTTTCCTTTATTAGTAGGCTACTCTGTGCATTTTTTAAACAAATAATGTACATTTGACCCTTAAAAACATTGAAAAACATGTGACAGTACAGTGTGTAGTTCACAGTCCTGGCAGTAGGTGGCGGGAGAGTGAAGCCTGACAGGAAGGATTCACTTCATGAATGCACTGCTGTTATCCAAGCGGAAGAGGATTTATATTCCATATTCAGCAATATTATGATGTGCCTGGTTTGGAAATAACTGGCAGTCATAATAAAATATGTCATGCTTCTGGATAAAAAAACTCGGTGTAGTTGTAGTTATGTTTGTTAAACCATGATAAGATGAAGCGATACAGAGATGCTAGTATTATGCTTGTGTGCATGAGAAGCTAGCTCGAGCTAACGGTTAGCTGCTGTGTAACGCCAGCTCCGAGGGGAAAGATGATTAAAAGGGGAAAACGGTAAGATACAGAAGTACAGAAGAGAGCCACACAAATACATGCTATGTCTGTAAAATTACAATTAAGTAAAGAGATATATTCAAACATAAATTAAAGGTAAAATAAACATGTGTGCTTACCCAGTGGTAAGCACACATGTAACTACAAAGTTTTGCTATGTTTCCCCCTGATATTAAACACCTATAAGACACTTTACATACATGCAATGGTGTAGTGGTGTAAGTATATTCATTGTAAAACTATATTATATGAATTGTTGTGGAATTATGAAGGAAGGTGAACTGATTGTGTTTGATTTGGTTCTGTCACATAATATAAAAAGGAAAAGGAAAGACATTCACTGATTTATAAAAAGGGTGAGACTTCCACCTCTCTATTTACATCTGCAGCAAGGTGCAGCTTTCTATTGGTACATTTGCAGAAAACCACAATCTTTCGAAACATGTTTTTTTTATAGGTGCAATACCAGTATGAAAGGTACATGGCGGCTGTGAGGATGGTCACAGCTGGCTGAGGTCCACCCACTGTCCCGGCAGGTAATATCCAGGTTGTGAGAAGGAGCCATGAAAGAAGCGGGCAGGGAAGGCTCTGGACTAGGCGAGGCTCTGTTCGAGGACCTGGACTTCCCCTCTGACGACAGGGCCCTGTTCTCCGACAGCTCCACGCCCATCGCCACGCTGCAGGGAGAAGTCACCTGGCGACGTCCTCAGGTCAGTGACACTGTGGAAATGCCAGCGTGCATTCCTCTGTTTGTTTTGTTCATGGGTTATGATTGCATATCCAGTGTCTTAATTCATTTTTGGCAACCAAATAAGTTGCATCAGTGAGAAGAATTTCCCATGTCAGAAGTTCAGTGTTATTTTGTACTATTTAAAAACACTATATTAGATATGTATACATTTATTTTTTCTATTTATGTCTATGTGCATCATCTTGCAACCCGACAAATTATAGATTGATAAAAGCATATTGGGAGAGGCCTTGAGCTCAATATTAACAACTTCTGATTCAATTTGTTGGAACTTAAATTAAATAAGATCAACATTATTGGCCTACATTCAGTTTAAACACTTAAAAAACGTTCTGCGCCTCATTTCTTTTACCACGAAAACAACAAATACCAGCGTTATTGACCATTTCTAAATCAGCGTCTTTTAATATAAGTATTTTTCACAACTCCAGGAGATCTGCCAGTCCCCTGCTCTCTTCCCTGACAACATCACCCTTGCTCATGCTAAACAAGGCTTATTGGGCGACTGCTGGTTCCTCTGTGCCTGCTCTTTCTTGCTCAAAAACAGATATCTCCTGAACAAGGTACTAAAGCAACAACTGTATTCTCATTTAGATTTGATCAAATATTATCTGCCGCTCTGGCATTGTACTGAATCTGAAGAAGCGAATGATGCCAGTGGCTAGACTAGCTTGCTGTAAAAAAGCATGTCATAAGCCCATTATCCACCGTACCTCCTATACTCTGTGGACTAATTCTGTGACTCTTTGTAGGTGTTGCCTCCAGACCAGCCCCTGTGGGGGGACAGCAGGTACAGGGGCTCCTTCCAGTTTTGTTTTTGGAAACTGGGACATTGGACAGAGGTGACAATCGACGATCGCTTACCCTGCATTAACTCCACTCCCTGCTTCTCACGCTGCCACTCCCCTGCTGCCTTTTGGGTAGCCCTGTTGGAGAAGGCCTATGCCAAGTAAGTAGCTCCAGGAATGTCCCTCTACTCACAATGCACTTTGATTAAAGATAGTATTTTAAGGTTATCCCATTTTCTGTCCCTTTCACCTTCTTTAGGCTTCATGGCTCTTATGAGCGACTGTGGGCAGGGCAGGTGTCTGAGGCCCTGGTGGATTTGAGTGGGGGGCTGGCGGAGCGCTGGAGCTTGGGAGAGGAGGAGGAGGAGCAGAGACCAGAACAGGACAGTGACCAGGTCAGGAGGAGAAGGCTGGACCTGAACCTCCTGTGTTCAGTGAAGGAAGAGTGTGCAGTCAGCTGCTCCACTCAAAGCAGTCCTGGAGGTCAGAAAAAAGCAGATTTCATGCAGAAATAAGTGATATGTTTTTATTTGTATGTTATCATTGCCCCCTCAACCTCATAGATTCAAAATAGTAATAATGCAGTGCAATTCAGACAACATTTGAGAAGGGTGTTACAAGGCATAATAAGGCTTAATATATTGTTATATATTGCATGTATATCATTTCCATCTAATACATTTAAAGGAAATAGCTGGCCCTTGAAAAAGCTAAGAAACAGAGACCAGGTTTCATAAAACTTTCTTGCACGATCCAAAAAAAACATATGCATTTTTTGTTCAAGCTTAAACATTGAGAAAGTGATTTCAATCCGGTGTCACCTGTTGACCTGGATTACTGCTGCAGGTGCCAGTGAGCTGGGTCAGTACCATGCGCTGACTGTCATGGAGTGGTTGGATGTGAAGACGCTGTCAGGGAGCAAACAGCTGCTGCTCAGGATCAGAAACCCCTGGGGAAGATGCTGCTGGGGAGGGGCCTGGATAGGGAGGTAGGCATGTGTTTCATAGTTAGGATTAAGAGATGTGTCTTCAGACGACAGCACCTAAAGTCTTTGTGGAAAGCCCAGAGAAAGCACCTTTCAGACTTGATGTATTGTCTGAATTCACGCACCATACCTCTCTGTCTGCAGTGGTGCTGGTTGGAGTTCTGTCGACCCTGCCTTGGCTTCGGACCTACAAGCCAGGGTGGCCGAGGGCGAGTTCTGGTTGGATGAGACCGAATTCCTGTCCCAGTTTGATGATGTCACAGTGGGCTACCCCATCAGTGATGAAGGGCACCTTAAGAGCATCTATACTGGTAATTTCTAAAGACCACATCTTAAGTGTATTATGAGGACATTCAAAGTAAAGGATAATGCTTTTATAATGTTTCAAGACTGCACAAATGTAAACACACAATGCTCTCTGATACACCATATAAACATAAAACATTACACATGTGAATTCTAAGTATTTTATGGATCTTTTTCAATTGTTAAAGGCTACAGGTTGACTGAATACATCATGACTTCCTATGCACACCTCAACAATCTACTGGAATCAAAGTATGCTATAAAAAGCCACAAAATATTATAAGTTATTACTTTATTTGTTAAATATGTGATCATACATATACATATCGATGCATCCGTAATATTGCATGCTTGTTGACTACAGTTAATAAGATGGTCTTCATAGACAGTGTAATTAATTAGGGTAAACCCACTACCTTTGACCTCCTTGGCTCCCCTTTTTAACCCCCATAACTCTCCTCTCTGACAGGAAGTCCACTGACACACTACCACCAGCTGGCTGGCCGGTGGATGGAGGGTCACTCCGCTGGTGGCAGCCGAAACTGCAGCAGCTACGGCAGCAACCCCAAGTTCTGGCTCAAAGTGTGTGAGAGAGGAGAGGTGCTAGTGTCCCTGCTGCAGCACAGAAAATGGAGGAAGACAGAGAATTGCACACAAACGCCATTAGAGGATAGCAAAAACACAAAACACCAGCACTACCAGGCTATCGCTCTACACATGTGGAAGGTTTGTCCCATCGCTTGTGAGGAAAATAAACATTTGTGTCTTTGCATTGTGTCACTAAAGTTTGTCCTGCTGCTAGGTGGAGAAAAGGCGTTTCAATCTTAGCCGAATGTTGAACAAACCACCTTGTGTTTCTACTCACTGCCACGCCTACGAGAGAGAGGTGGTTCTCCATCAGCAGCTGGAGCCTGGGTTCTACCTGCTGATCCCCAGCACCTACCAGCCAGGAGCGGAGGCCCGCTTCCTCATCAGGGGGTTCTCCTCCTCCCCCACGTCTCTCAGGTAAGGACAACTGTCAGAGAGAGTAAATAGGCTCCTATTATTTATTTAAAAATACTCAAAACAAAAAATACATCCAGGTTATGTTTCTTTGTGTGACTATAACGTTTGAACAAATTCCAATTTCGAAAAGTCCGAGTCCTTTTGAACTTTTTTGGATTCATGCTTTTAATGGATGTAAAAAACATGTTTCCGTGCAAAATCAAAACGGGATTAGCTATTTTGCCCATTCAACAATCTCTTAATCATACATTGTTGATATTATTAAGCGTCTTTGAGCATTAGGAAAAGCGCTATAAAAGTCCCATGTATTATTATTATTATTATTGTTAACTGTTCTATGACTATTATTTATTCATTTAAGATCATGATTTATGATTTATTTGTGCACATATTCTTTTTCTCCATGCCAATAAAAAGGTATCAGCTGGTAAACAGTGACATCTGCTGGTCAATTAGTCACCTCACAATTTACTTTCTCCACATTTTCCTATTTCCATGTGTTGCCATATGTGCTGCAATTGACTTCAATGAATTCTATCTCCTCCTCAGTGCCCTGAAGAGCCCAGCACCTTCACTGCCGTCGACAACAGATGGAGAGTGGGAGACCTGTTACTTCCAGGGCTCGTGGGTGGAGGGAAGGACAGCTGGAGGAAGCAGGAACTTCCTGTCTCACTGGCAGAACCCCTGCTTCCCCTTTACAGTTTGTGATGAGTCAGCAGTGACGTCAGGAGTTAATGTCAGGATTACCCTGCACCAGAGCCGCCCTGACACGGACCTCCACCCTATTGGCTTCCACGTTTATAAGGTCAGTCAAACAAAGGGAGATTACCAGTGTCATGTACAGCACATTCAACTCAATCAAAACACTCTGTTCAATGTTTTTTCTTTTTGTGCGTTCTAACATTGAAACCTTTAGGTGTTAAAAGCTAACTTTACATTTGCTCACATACTGTAGTTGTATGTCTGTGAATGTTCTTAGGATCAACAAATAGCCTCTTATTAGGGTAAAAAAGCAATCATGTATTTGTTTTTCTTTGTTTTTAGGGCCATGTTAACTAACCTGAGAGTTTTGAAAACATTAAAGTAAAAAGTGCTATGGTTAGCTCACAAGTAGTTTGCACTTGAAGACCAAACACCATAAAAAAGATAAAAACATTAGAATAAAAAAAAATAGTTTGTGTATATTTTGGTCTTAATAATATCTTCAAATAATATGATACATGATAATATCTTGAAATGTAAGTTAGTTGTTAGTGTCTGCAACGTTACCATTAATGAACACCTATAGCCTGTGAATAAAAAAATATTTGTAGTGGTATTAAATATTAATATAAGTATTAAAATACGTTTGCTATTGATAATAACTCTACACTGCCTGAGCCTTTGATCTGTGTGTGCAGTTGTCAGAAGGGGAATCCCAGCAGACATTACCCAGGGACGAGGACCCCGCGGCCAGTTGTGTCCCTCACTGCTTCACCCAGGACGTCCTCCTGGCCTGCTGCCTCTCTCCTGGAGCTTACACCATCGTGCCCTCCACCTACAGGCCTGACTGCTCAGCCAGCTTCACCCTCAGCCTGGCCCGCAGGATACACAGGTAGGACATATTCAAATCAGAACATGATTGAATAACTCAAAACAGTATCTTTAGGTATTATTATGTCATTGTCGTAAATAATGGTGGTTTTGTGTCTTTTTTAGGAAGGTGGTGAAAAGCCAGGAGAGACTGGGAAGAGCCATTGAAGAGGTCAGTTATTGGAAATAATGTAGTACTGTTAAATGAGAAAAACGACTTGGTAACACTGACTGACAAATCTTCCTTATCCCACCAATCAACCCGGGATTTTGTCATGGTGATTTACAGAATCTATAAAATATACCAACATTCAAAATGTATTACAAAAGGCAGAATTTCTATTATCTAATTAGAGATATACAAATAGATGGCTAAAGGAGGACAGGAATTTTAGGATAAAAGTACACAACTATATAGAATAACGTTTTTAAGTATTAACCACAAACATTCCGTCAAAACATAATTTGTCGCAGCCCTGGCATTATGGTAAAGAAACTGTCTCGATAACCTGTCCCAGTGTTTCAATTTCAACGAAGCTCAACAAATCAAATGATTATGATTTTGGAAGCTTGATGGTAGGATGAGGAAGAGGGGCAGCAGCTTGACAGCAAGTCATTCCTCCAGATCAATTCAATTCATAACCCTTATGCCTACTTTAAACCTGCAATTATAAATGTGTGTTTGTGTCAGAGGATGGCAGCACTGACTAATCGCTTTTTCTTGCTCTTGTCTCTCTGGGCGGCAGATCTCTCACATCTCTGTGATGCAGAGCTAGTTCTCTGGGACTGTTGCTGCTCCGCTGACGTCGACTCACCTCCCGGTGCCTCTTGGCCCATGATGAAAGAACCAGTTCTCCCATCCACCCTCACCATGGAGGATGTGTTTGTTTGTGTGTGCATGTATGTGTACCACCAGTGGCTGAGAAGGCAGGCACATTTAGTGGGAATGTGTGTGTCGGGAATCCTGGAAACCCCTTTATCCTAACCCGCTGAGGCTCAGGGCTGATGGGCAGCCACACACTCATCGGCGATTAGCACATCAGAGGTTGTCGGTGGGCTGGGCTGCTAATGAAGTATGACGGGACTGGCTGGTGTAAACAAACAGCCGCCATTGAAGAGGGCCGCCGATCCTCTTGCTCATCCACTCGCTGGTGCGCCTGCCGGCCCGGAACAAAGGGCCCTCTCATGAAGGTCCTCACAGAGGCACAGGGGGCAAGGGGCGAGGGGATGGTCTCCGACAGCAGAGCCAACCAAACCACACCACACCATACCGTGCCATACCATGCCAGAGCTTTCCTCCCATCCCTGTCCCCCAGACATTCTGCACCTCACCTAGCTTGCATTGTTTGGCCATATACACAGACACAGGGTTTTCTTAGTACCTCTTACCCAACATGAGTACCATCCGGACTAACACCAAAGTCAGGCTGGACCTAAAGAAGTCCATTTTGTTCCTGACTCCATCCTCACCCCCCAGCTCCCTTTTTGTCCCCCCAGACTCGGTCCACAGCTCTGCCTGGACCTGAACAGAGCCAGGGTTTGAAGTTGCCGCCAGAACAGATGACAAGCGGACGGGTGCAAGGGATGAAACGAAGGATGCGGCACATCAGAGGAGGCCGGTTCATAAGAAGAAAGCCGCCAGTCCTTTTTTGTGTTGAGGCTGCGTATGTGTGGTGGTGTGTGTCTGCCTGCTTGTAACCATGTCTGTTTCTTGAAGTCACAGGGTTTCTGGTTATTCATTTGAGCCAGGGTTAACAGAGACATTTCAGAAAGCTATAATTGACTAATTAGGAGTGGCTGTGTATTTATTTGGGAGTGAGATGTGCGAATAATTAATAAAATGTTAAAACTACTTGGTGGTGATGTGTCCCATATTTTTTGATGTAATTAAGCTTTAAATAAGTATGTGTATTCCAAGTGTTAAATAACTACATTTGGTGACAAACTGAGGAAATCTGTGTGTAGCCCTACGTTCATCAACACGACCGATCTGTGCGTGCGCGTACTCTCGAGTCCTCAATGCGCGCCGCCGTTCCTGCGGAATTCAGGAGACTGTGGTTGGACTCCGAAAGGCTACCACCTAGAAAATAATGAACAACAAATTTGACGCGTGAGTAAACAAAAGTTTCTGTGGCAAATCTGCCAGAGAGTGGGCCCCCCATCGTGAAATTCACGGGGGAGCGTAACGTTAGCGAAAGCTGTTGCGTATAAAATGAGAGGTGTGTCAGCTTCATTGCATATCCTGCATGCTCTGTTAGGTTTATAAACCCACATTAGAGCCAGTTTTAAAGACACAGAGGTGCATTTAAAACGAAGTAAAGACACAGATTACATCGTATTTCAGAAAGGAGATGGTGCTGTGTTGTTAGCGGTAGCTTAGCCTGGCGGAAGCCTGACAGGCCTGTATCCTCGGTGTGCCAGTTGTGGAGAGGCCGGGGAAGGTGTGCGCAGCCTCGGATCAAACTATACTGTCATGGACTCATGGCCCTAAAGTAATGACACACAGCTGACATTTTCATGTATGATATTCACCGTCGGAGTATTTTAGCAACAGATGTGTACGTATGCAATTTAACAGTCTAGATGTTTGCTGTTCCTGGTTAAACAATCACACTCAGTTGAGAGTTTCTAAGCTGTAATGTAGCAGCCCAGCAATACATTATATATCCCTATGAAGGTTATTATTATGTTCCTGTTTTTGCAATATTTTGTCAACCCCATTAATATCAACTAGTGCAGAATATTGGTCTTTATAATAATACAGTTTAGCACCACAAACGATAGAGGGGAATCCCTTCTTGATATTGTGAGTTCAGGGCAATCTTCGTTCACTCATTTCAAATTGCAAACAAATGAAAGCAGATGGACATTTAAAATGCAGTTTGAATGGTAAAAATCCGTTCAGCAATTATGGAAATATCAATGTCAAGGAGTATAAACATCAGTGGGCTTTAAGCTGTAGGTTTAGTGATTTAAACATATTTACTCAAGGAAATATATTTTTGCTTAAACATTAAAAAAAAAAAAGTTGCAACATAAGACCGTGGGAACATCGATTCCCTTACAACAACAGCCTTCAAAGTGACCACAAGTTGACTCAACACTTCCCTAAAACTGTTTAAACTAAAACTGAACTTCTTTATGTGTTATGCGAGCATTAGTTAGCATTTATACCTTAATGACTTTTTAACCAAGATGCAAGTCCCCCTTAACTTAAATGAAGTCAGGTCAAGATACAAAGATCTTTTTTTGCCTAATGTTTCCATCAAATCCAGTCTGAAAGATGATGACAGTGGAGACCACGACCAGGACCAAGGCTCACCGAAAGACAGTGAGAAGGAAAAGACTGAAGACGAGGACAAAGACCAGAACAGCTCCAAGAGAAAGGTCAGCCCATTATAGAATGACTCGTATATGAGTTTATCTCCAAAGTTAGTAGTATGTCTAAGTTCCTTTCTTGATTTCTGCAGATGGTGGTGCCAGGGGCAGGAGAGCACCCTCTTCAATACAATTACACCTTCTGGTACTCAAGGCGCACCCCAGGGAGACCAGCCAGTACTCAGAGCTACGAGCAAAACATTAAACCGATTGGTGGCTTCGCCTCGGTAAGTCGCTCCTCATCCAGTACATTAGAAAGGGTGGGGGGACTCTCTTTGCTTCGAATTATCACCTTAGCAAGGCACAGCGCAAATGCATGAATACAAGCTTATCTTGACTGATATACAAATATTTTAGGACGTTTTAATTAAGACATAAAATATTGTGGCTTTTGTAATACTTACTATACACTGACTCTTTTCACATACTGTAATATGACATCTTTGTGGCATACTATATTATGATTTATAATACAAAATTACCACATACTATATTATGATTTTACAACTAATCTAACTAACTAACTTACAAAAATCACAACTAATTGTAACTTTAAGTGTATCACTAATGTAGCCAGCTCACTCTAAGGGGTGATGGGGTCTTAACACCTATGAAAAAGGGTCTTTTAAAAATAATTTTAAAGGTATAAAATGTAATTATTCCTGCATATTCCCTGTTCTTGTCTTTCCCAAGGTGGAGCAATTCTGGCGTTTTTATAGTCACATGATCCGGCCAGGCGACATGACAGGCCATAGTGACTTCCACCTGTTCAAAGAGGGTATTAAACCCATGTGGGAGGTCGGTACTACATATATTATTGTAATACATTAAATGAATTTAGATTTGTAAATGAAAAACCCAGTCTAAATCCATGCCATGTTGTTTTACAGGATGATGCCAATAAGATGGGTGGGAAGTGGATCATCCGTCTGAGGAAAGGCCTTGCGTCGCGGTGCTGGGAGAACCTGATCCTGGCAATGCTGGGGGAGCAGTTCATGGTTGGGGAGGAGATCTGCGGGGCTGTGGTGTCAGTCCGCTTCCAGGTAAACAGACACGCACTCCTGTAGTACCTCGTCGCACACTGCATGTTTCAGTATCATCATCATGCCCTCTCTTCTCTTCTCAGGAGGACATCATCTCTATCTGGAACAAAACAGCCAGCGACCAGGCGACCACTGCCCGCATCAGAGACACGCTGCGCAGAGTCCTCAACCTGCCTCCCAACACCATCATGGAGTACAAGACTCACACAGACAGCATTAAGTATGTATGTCTAATCGTTTAATTATTTTCTCTCTCTTTCTATCTATCTCACAAACATGTGTGCATGCTCACAGAATGAACATTTTGTCACATTTATGTTTTTAAATATGATGCATTATTGTTGCGTCAAAGAGCGTAATGATATAAAACAATGTATTTTACAACTTGGACAGATAGATAGATAGATAGATAGATAGATAGATAGATAGATGGGTGTGGTAATCTAATTGCAAACATTTGCATGTTGCAGCTTCTCAGTTGTTAACATTTGCTGCTGTTATTTGAATAGGTGAGTGTTGTTAGAAGAAAACATTGAAATGATCATGCAAACAAGATCATGCATTTTTCAGGCCTTTTTTAAAAGCTAGAGCAGGGCCTGTTTTGAACGGCTGAATGATTGGCCTCTGATATTGCAGCTTGCAGCTTTCTCAAGAAGCGCTCATACAAACAGCTGAACACTTGACACTACGCTTCCTTTTCTTTGGTCCTGAGCTTCCATGGCATAGTTCTGTCACTCAGCAAAATACACTCTGGTTCATGATAGCAAACGGCAGAGGCAGACATACTATATTACTGACTTTTTCATAATATACTACGTAAGGCTGCACGATATTGGAAAAAACTGACATTGCGATATTTTCTTCCCCTGCGATATATATTGCGATATGAAAAAATACAGGAATTGAAGAAAAGAGAGTTTCTGTTGTCCGCAAACCATCCTTTCTTGAACTTTAATGCTATACAATTGGTATTTTTTTAAACAATATTTAACCGGATGAAGGATTTTAGTCACGGACTTCTGGATCTTAAGTTATCAGAGCAACAAGCTGAGCTAGCTCGGTTATCCTGCTGTGATCTGATCACATGACATGTCACTTGTTAGACGCTTTTATCCAAAGCGACTCACTCAAGTACCCCTGACATGAGAGCCATGACCCATTTGAGTTCATTTGCCTACTTAATATCGCACGTCCTAAAAATTAAATAAATCGCACGTCCTGCGATGTCAATATCGCGCATGCGCATTACGCTATTATCGTCACGACATGATATATCGTGCAGCCCTAATACTATGCCATTTTTAGGACACATGCTGTTTTTATTTTTGTATAATTTAAGTTAAAAAAAGGTGCAAGTACTTAATCTACCTCTGCCAATACCAAAGTTCCCAATCAGTGAATGATGTATGAAAAATGATCCAAAACAGCGTTTACCTGGGCCCCTGAATCACTCAATCTGCGCCTGGAAAGCAAACCCAAGTAGAGCATGGATTGTAACTTTAGTATTTCCAACATACATGTAACGTTAGCAGGCTATATGCGGCATGTAGCAGCAAAAGAAAGTGCAGTCCATGAGCTGCAGCCTTTAAAGGCCTGCTGCGGACAACATGCTGAGAGTCATGTGGCCCCAACCCATTGCTGCACAGATCGCTATTCACTTGTTTTTTCTTAGTTATCGAAAATGTCCCGTGTCTAAATTGCGCCCAACTTCGACACCGCACCTACTTGGATCCCCAACAATATAGTCGCCAATTATGAAGTAGATCCAATGAAAGGTTCTCGAGATCATACGAGATTCCTTTCTAAGAGTTTAATAAACATTTAATTAGAAAGTGATCAACATTATACTAGATAATGAACATAAATAGTTTTTAGCAGCACTAAGTAGAGCATTACTCTCTTCATTTTCTTTGGCAATTATGATTTATTTATTGAAGCATCCAGAGCTATAATAGAACTGATATATAATTTGTTCCCTTATTTGTTGTTGTATATGTTATAAAAGAAAGACAAGTCAAACCCCACCATGTATGCAACACGTTTCATGTGCTTTTGCAGTAAATTGATGCAGTTGTGATTTTCCCATTGAACAGGCCTGAATATCCAAACGTGGTGTTTATTTTGAATGATGATGTGCTGCATCCTTTGTTCACAGAGCATGGGTCGACTTCCATGGACTGGTGAACCCTAGTGGCGGACGTTAGCCCCTCACACAGACCACCTCTGAAAGAGTAGGAACTGTTGCTACATTATTTCAAAGTGAAAGATAGTTTCTCTCTGATGTGCTGGTGCTAATGTTTGTCTCTGTTTGCTGTGCGTAGGTGTGTGTGTATATGTGACATGCCGGGGGATGACGAGTCCTGGGAAGGAAACCTCTATGTGGATTGGGACTGTGTAACATGAAGACAGAGCAAAAGTCAGAAACAGAGGCAGGAAGACCATTCCTTATTTGCGTCAAATTGGAAATGAACGGAAAAGCCTGTCGAACTGAACCTTGCCGAAGAGGGAAATATGCGTTACTTTTAATCAACCAGAGAAGACTGATGCCTCCATTTTTATTTTTTATTTTTTTAATGCAAGTTGTAACATCTGTTAACTTGCCACAAGAGGGAGGCCATGTGACAGGTATTCGCTGATCTGGTCATTAGCTGTTAACAAAGTGTACTTGACAAAATACAACAAAACCAGTCTGTTATACTAGATTTAACTGCTTCACATCACATTTCCTGCTGTCTAAAATGAATCTGTTTTATTAGGACTTCAACAGGGTTGCAAGTCGATTTTTTTTTTTTATTACAGTGCTGTATTTTAACTACAATTCGTCTGACATTTCGAACCAGAAATATTACTATTATTGTGTACGATATATTTGTAAATACAGTCCACTTCAAAGATCGCTTAACTGAATCAGCAATGATTCTCCATCTTACGTGAAAGTTAATCCCAAAGGATGAGGAGCATCCTGTGTTGGGCAGAAGGTTGTATAACCGGCATCTTAAGAATGGACTGCCAAGCTGCCTAAATCACTGTGCCTGGCCTCGAGCCCGAACCAGTTTTCCCTTCTGTCTGTCACGTCTTCATCCCGCCTTTAAACAATCCAAGGGATGGGTTCTGCTTTAATGTCCTCAACAAAGGTGTCCTGGAACACTGACCTTCACTCCTTTTCCATTTTGTAGTAAAATAAATTAAACTGGGCCCAGGGTCAGGGTCTGTTACAGTTTTTATCAATTCTCGGGAGCATTTTTTTGGAACCATGCCAAGAAAGCGCCTATAGTTTGTTGAAAAACTGTAATGCTGCCAGTGTTTGAGGGTATGATGATGGGTGCAGGTGTGTGTCAAAAGTGAAGAACACATTTGGATGTACACCTGATGGAGTATAGCAATAAATGTCAAATATGCATCTGCTGCTAAATCTGGTTCAGTGTCATTTTCTTTAACATATGTTAGTTGAAACATAATTGTTGAGGGACGGATCATTTCTTTATAAATACAATTCACTGATACGGTCTCTTGTACCATCAACTGACCCCTCTGGTGTGTCTCTTCAATTGTAGTACACACTGACGCTGTAGCAACAATGTCAGTTTACCTTTTTATTGATCCTTTTCATGGATCAGCTCATTTCAAAGAACATGTAATTCTGTGGGGAAAAAAGTGAAAGCAAATCAGTAAAGGGACAAACTCTAAGGGCCCTTTTCACAACAGACATGATATGTACTAGTAGGGAAATCACAGGTATTAATACAACTATGAACAATGTCTATATTGTAGTCATTTATGATGGTAGCATTCACAATATCAGAACCCTAAAACTGAATTCAGCTATGTTTAGTTTAGATATTTACACTTGTATTGTCCTTTCTGTAAAAAAAGGCCTATTATAGTAAATAAAGTATGAACAGTGATAATATAAATTTATTTGCTTACCAACAAGAAAGTGGCTGCCAGCAGCATTAGTTTGGAATGTGATTCCATACCGAGTGGCACTGGAAGAGACACATTTAAATACAATTTGAAATGACATTAAGGTTCTCAAACTATGGGGTGCACATGACTATGGGACATTATGTGGAGTTAACTTAAGTAAAATAACATTTCATTTCTCAAAAGACATTTTGATTTGTAAACACGTGTGTAACTCAGTAATTGTTGTCATGTTCTGTCATGCTCATCAATTTGTTTTTTTTGTGGAAGTTTTTAAACCTTCCTTGGAACTCACCTTCCAACCCAAAATATTCATGGTCCATGTTATAATCATCATTGAAGCCAGGCCATTTCTTCCATATCGAGCCCATTTTCTCCCCAATGTTGGAGACAATCTGGAGAAGATTCAAAGCAAAACATAGCAATTAAAATAAGCGTGTAGAATATTTTTATTTTTGTATTGCTTAACCCTTAGATGCACGAGTGACTGGACCCTACACTCTTCCATAAGTGGGTAAAAAAGGACCCGTATTAGAATAGAATGTTTTTATGCCATTTTTGTCATTTTGGTTAAGACAAATCACTTGTGTAATATTTATTTTTTATTATATATATTATATTTTGGTTCATACTAGAAACTAGAAACATGTAATATTACATTTTTCACTATTTCTAATTTTAGAATCTTTTTTACATTTTGAAAAAAAAAAAAAAATCCATAGAAAATGCTTGCGGGTCATTTTTGACCCACTTATGGAAGCTTGGGGTAGTAATACAAAAACTACAATTTCTTAAAATGTATACAATTTAACGGCATGATATCCAAAACATGTTTTTTGAGGAATAGCTGGAATATGAAATGATAAAAAAAATGTAATTACAAAGATACTCTGAGAAAACCACCTCACCGGGTCAACAAAGACCCACTTATGCATCTAAGGGTTAAATATCACTACCTGGAATTGCTGGTTAGAGAAGCATCGGGATGGACAGCAGGAGCCCTGGATTCTGATGGTGGATGCTCCTTCTGAATCACACACTTCCAGGAGAGGGGTGAACATGCTCCACCTGAAAACAAAGGCCCCCAACACACACCAACTCAACCCGTACCCTTACATAATAATCGTGCAATAAGCAACCTAGCAGATGCACTGGCCAGCACTTCACACAGTGGCGCGGCATAGCCTTGATGCTTGGTTGATCACATTTTCAGCTGTCATGGTTCTGCAGCACTAAAACCATTGTTTGCTTGGTATCGGAGGAGTTCAAATTAGGGCAGGCTTTATTCGAAGATAACTGAGAGAATATGTATACCAAGTAAATCTGTGCTCAACGAAACCTCTGCCAGGTCAGTCTTAATTGGGGAAAACTTCATTGAGTGTGGCTTCTGAAATACTCTGGATCCGGCACACACCACGGTAGCTAACCCTGGAGTCAAATTCAGGCCATAGGAAGAAGAAAGTATTTTGGTGTGCCTACAGTAGATTGGGTGCTGCCATTTCGCCCATTAGTCAACATTCCCATTAAGAAGGACGTTGCATTCCTTCCCTCCCATGCAGCCCGGGGCAGCTTTGTCAGTATGTCTCCGTCCAAGCAGCTGTTTAGTGCATTAAGTCTCACAGGTTTAGACTGCACCCCGGCTGGGTGGAACAGTAAAAGCTCTCTCTGCTATTTACAGACAGGCTGGGCATCTCTGATGGCTCAGGGTGGCCAGACGCCGGGAGGGACACGGAAAAAAAGCTCACATGTTCAGTCTGAGAATGTATAAAGATTGCTGGTACAGTATGTTTATAGTGGAGGTCAAAGGGTACATTCATTTAAATTACAAAAAACTTGAAAGATTGCATTTCTTTCAACTCAACTGTATTTCGACAACATCATAAATGTCAGACCTGATCAAATAAAACGATCCTGATTGGTATTGGTATTAGGAGATGGCACAATTCCACCACTGACCCAAATACCACACCGAAGACACCTTTAATTAAAAAAATCAAATCCGACTAGTTGGGATTTCTTTTTTAGTTTTTATCAAATGTTTTTGCTGCATCAGTAAAATCTTAATTTGAAAAAGTAAGACAAAAATAATTTATGCCATATAACAGTTCAACTGTTAAATCCAGTGTGAAAAACAGAAATCACATGTTTTACTTGAAATAATAAAAAAATGTAAATGTGTGAAGAGAGTTTTACTTAAAGTACCAAAAGTAAATCTACCCATTATGTGGGATATTTTTTAATAAATTATATTATTGATATGCATTGATTACTGGATATAATTTATAACGATGCAACATTTGTTTTGTTTTGTTTATTTTTAATTCTTTATTTATTTGGGGTTACATTATATTAAAAGTACAGTTTTGTCTGAAACATGCACCATATTTTAGACACTTATCTTCTGTTCTACAGGTCAAATCTGCAAAGTAACTTAAATATAGCATGAAATAGAAGATTCTCTAAAGTATTCCCAAGCGTTTATAAGAGTCGGTACTTCAGTAAGTCTACTCTTCAGCACTGAAGTCGGCCCGGGGCAATAGAAGTACGTTTTGACTGTCCTACCTCTGAAACACAGTGCCTATGAGTTGTTTGTGAGGTGTGTACGCCCTCATCTCCATCAGGCAGCAGCCGAGACAGCAGGCGTCCACTCTGAGGGGCCTTTCAAAATAAAAGACCTGCCGGCCCTGACAGTCGAACCCCCGCAGGGAACAGGCCCGAGCTGGACCGCAACACTGGAGGCACACACAGGAACTCTCTGACAGATCAAAGACAATACACCGAAACACATTAAAACCCACACTATCTTCATATGAAAAGCAAATGATGAGCTCAGTTAAGACATGTGTAGCTGAACATGGATCAGTACCTTCCACAGCCATAAATAACTGTGACCTGTGACCTCCTGTGCTGATGCTGTAGATCCTCCTTGGAACACATTGTGGACCTGCGATGACGACACATTATTCTTTAAAACAGAAAAACATATTCACTGCAAGTTTGACTTTTTACAGGTCACCTGTTATGCAAAATCCACTTGTTCATGTCTTTTATACATACACACGTGTCCCCTCTGTGGAAATGAGATTCTGAAAGTCTCAGTAACAAAGACCCCCTCTCTTTTTGTCCTGATCCATTTATATAAAAACCTGTCTGAAAATGAGCTGATCAGATTTTGGCCACTTTATGATGTCATAACGATTTGTTTGGCTTGTGTAACTATTAGCCACCCCCCCCCCACCTTACCACCTGAAACTCCTCCTAGAGCACCATTGTGTTCTTTTTAACCAAATATCTCTCAGAGGGGCGTGGGGAGGGGCTCCTTATTTTCATCTAAAGTAACAGACAGAGAATCAGCACTTTTGAAACAGGGCTGAAACAGAGGGGATTATGGGATGCTACAATGCATGATCTGTTCGGTATTTGGAGCCAAACACTTCAAAGACATGTTTTGTATATATCTGAGACCTATAATATATTGATGAAAAACAGTATAGTAGACCTTTAAAGAAAGATACGCCTAGTGACCCCCCTGTCTCACCCTGCAGCTCTGGTCTGGCAGTGATGTGGATTTCACTGACTGTTTCCAGCACAGACAGGAAGTGTGTTCCTGCTGCACCTCCAGGCTCCTCCCCCCCTGGCAGACTGACTTTCCCTGGTTGCTGCATGAATCCGTTGCTCATCATCCTCCCAGGAGCCACACCTGACAGCGGCCCATCAGATTGACAGTCAGGAGGCGTTTGGGTGCGTTTGGGCCGAGGGTGGTGAGCGTGGCATTCACATGAAGGCCCGCAGTGTTTCTGGAAAGCTTTGAAGATCATCTGGATGTGCTTCTCTCTTTCCAGTTGACCGAAGGGAAGAGGCTGATTGGTCACCGCTGACATGGTGTAAAACTGAAAATATATGTTGCACCCAGAAATAACATCAATGACAAGCAATTACACTGTGAATATATAAGGTGGGATACTTTGTTCACCTTTGTTTACCCGAGAGTATAAGACCAGCGTCAGTAATCGCTCATTTGTGGTCTATGTTTGGATGTAATTATTTAGATACCAGACTCGTGTTAAACAATAATCCAGGACTTTTTGGAGTTATAGAAATAATTGTTGTGTTTAAATTGTCCTCATAGTGTTTAATAATTTTAATTGTAAGAACATCATTAAAAAGACATAGTATTCAAGGTAAATATATATCATACAAATGAATAGTATAATACACAATTTAAAAATCATAAAACATCCTATGTCTTAAAAATTCATCAAAATAAGTCATTGTTAAATACTGTAGGTCACAACAAGTTATTAATATGGATTTAGCATAATATGTATAAAATAATAAGTGTAAAGGAAACAGTTATCAGATTAGGGACCGTTGACCAAAATCTTATGAAATGGGGTCTACGGTATGTCATTAAAAAAGTCATAGTATTGTATGTCATCAAAAGCGTTGTTTCAAGAAGTATTTCAGAACACTAGTTGACTAGATCGTCTAAATAATAATTTCACATTTCCCCTGAAGTAGAGGCTTACAAACAAATAATTAGATTTATCTCTTGAATTTACAAGAGAAAGCTCAAGAAAACCAACATTCCTTTTCACACAAAGTTCCTTCAGGAGGTTCAGGGTGTTCTCTGGCACAATATAAACGCCCTCCCCTTACGACAAAGGCATCAGCCTCTTCTTTATTCAGATCACACACACTCAGCTTTCACAGTGTGCCCCGTTCTGCAGCTGTATGTAACTTTGTACACGATATTCCTCAACAAAAAAGTAATTAAACTCTAACTCCTGTCCTGCATAGAGACAGGGATTGCTGAAAGAATACAAGGTGCCAACATGGTAAACATCTTCCAGAGTATTTAGTATTAAACAGTATTTAAGGACAGAAACCAGCAGAACAAAGCACTCTTGCTTACCGTCTGAGGTCGACCTCCGGGAACCTAAAGACTCTGACTGTGAGAAGGATATAACCAGACAAACATCCACGAGTCGTCATGATCAGGAGGGCTGAAGCACATACCTCCTGACAACCTCTGTATGTATGTAGTAATGTTTGGCGTTGTGATGTGTGTGTATGTGTGTGTCACCGCCGGTCTCACCCCCTGACTCTGTTTCCATCCCAACCAGGCGGATCTGCCTTTTGTTGGGATAAAAAAAGACCCCGCTTGGCCATGTAATTGAAATCCTGCTTCCAGAGGTGGGGGGGCTGTGCAGTGGGTCTGTGTTTTGGGGTAGCCTGGGGGCTGATAGTGCTCTATATGTGCCACACAAAAAGGTGTTAAACACATAATTAAGAAAAGTCTGAGACTGAGCAATTGACCAATAATAGAAGTACTTTTATTTAAAAAACAAAACATGTTTTCACTGTTTACATCTGTCATCAACATGTGTCTCGTGTAGTTTATCATGAAGGCCTAAGATTGTATCATCAGCAGGAAAAAGATGTATACTTACATCAAACACTGGGCTTGTGACAGGAAGAGCACATTTTCTTATACAGCTTTTTACGCAACAAGTATTCTCAACCCCAAAAATCAGTGACAGCTGATACCAGTACTGTGCCACCATCGGTCGTACTGGCATCCAGAAAACTGTGCAGTGGATCCTTTATCAACATGAACAAGCATTTTTGACTTGTGATAGTCGGAAAGACCCCCACATCTTCTCTATTATCTCTGTGTCCTCGTCTCAAAGCGAAGGATCACTGACGGACATCCTCACATTCCGACTTTTGATTGAAAAAGGATTACATCTGGAAGTTTTCTCTTCGTTCACCCCAAGAAGTTTGCTCCCTTCCCACTCTCAGTTAGATCAGTGAGGTTGTTTATTAGAGGGAGATACCTCTTGGGATCCCCGGGGAAAGGCGAGGAGGGGGGCTGGTTGAAATGACCCATCAGGAAGATCCCAATCGTGCCGATAAAAAACACCGACACCATGACAATGAAGCAGACCCTGTCGATCACCCGGGCGACCAGGAACCACTCTTCGTTCTCCTGGAGCAGGAAGAACATGGGAGATTATCACTGATGTTGATGAACCTAAGAAGATCAGCACGTATTGAAATGTAGAACTCACACTTTGGAAGTTGTTCTGTTTTCTTGCAGTCTCGGCGATGTGTTTGCAGGAGGCCACACACTGCTTCAGCTGTGGAGAGGCCTTTGCCAGGCTGGCACTGAGCTGCTCAGCTGAGCCCCCCTTCAGCCCATCATCTGTGTACATAACACCAGATGTTCATGACAAGGAGAACACACTTTCATAGGCACTTTAATGGAAGACTTCACTCCGAAATTATCTTTTGCATATTATTCAACCTCTGTTGCCTTGAGTTCTTGAATACATCTCACAAAAGGCTTTCACAGTGAACACAATTCCTCATGAACCAAAATCAACTTGGTCTGGATTCAACAACAGCACAACTATATCAAGAAATACAAGGGGTCCAGATGAAAAGTATCTGTGCAAACCTGAGACTGTTAATGAGGAGGGGGTTTTAAATAGTTTTTGGTTTGGGAAGTACTGAGCATACAACTAGAAAAGCTTTGATTATAATACACAGGCGTCTGCAAGTTTTTTAGCTGATGTGCTTTAGTAAAACCCCGCTCACTATTGACAGTTTAACCAATGCTTTGTTCACATTGAAGTCGTGATAAAAACATAATTATTATTATTACAATTTGGGGGTGAAGAATTGCTTTGCACTTGTTTAAATACTTACGTATCCTCTCTAATACTGACTTCATCAGTCCGTTTCTGTCTTTGAGTCTGGTAAACATGAGTTCAGATCGAGCTGTTTTGAACACGTATTCCTCCGCCTTGCTAATGAGGCTCATGGAGCTGCGGCGTCGGCAGGGCACCAGGAACACGTTGTTCCTGTCTGTGACATGATTTTCACCGTTGCCAGGTTCTGAAGCCTTGTCACTGTTTGGTTTCCAGGGTTGCATCTGCATCTTCAGCAGCCGAGGCAGGATGTTTAGGAAGATCTGAGGAGGACACAGGGTCAGAGGGTAATCCAGTGGCAAATAGACCTGTGTTTGCTTCACAGGATGCTCATTCAGTAGCTTCTTAATTGAAATTGCCTTTAGAAAAGCGTTTGGTCCACACAGTCTTACCTTTCTGACATTGTCTGTCATTTTGTGAGTGTTTGGGGTTCTCAGGGAAACGTTGAGGACTACCACACAGTTCATCACCACTGTGGTTGTCACTGACATCGCAAACATCAAATACCTGCAGTCAAATGTTCATCAATCACATTTTGTTCTCACTTCAGGTCAGCTGTATTTGAACCAAAACTCTTTGAGTGGTCACACAAACGTACTTTCCAATCAGGGGCACTGCCCTGGAAGTCTCTGGAACCTTCTTGGCGATAAGGAAGAGAAACACAGTCTGGCCCAGAAGAGTGGCAATAGACATGGTGCACTTCTGACCCCCAGCTGCAAAACAAATATCCATTGGTCAGTGGTAATGAAAACAGAAATGTGTAAAGGAGCCAGACTTTTCTTGTCTACCGCATAACATTTGGAGAAAACCTTGATGATGAGAGCTCGGAAAATCATGATGAGGTTGATGTGTTGGAGGTCTGAGTGACTATTATTAGGCTTTTAGAAAGTTTCACAAAGTTAGCAAATAGACCTTTGGCAGGTAAGAAGTAGACAAGGAGGCAGAGGGAAGAGAAGAGCACACAGGGAGCGATGATGTTAATGACGTAGAAGAGGGGCTTCCTCTGGATGATGAGGAAGAAGACCACCTCCTGGTACTCCAGCTCATCCTTAGTGTGCTGAGTGTTGATCAGCGTCTTAGCCGGCCTGTGCTTGATGGCCCACTCTCCATTCTCTAAAAACAAGTTAAGATGGAAGTTAAACATTTTGCAACACAATCATTTGTAATAAGTTTCAATATAAACACTGTCTTTTAAACTCTTCTCTACCTGTGAAAGCCTCTGGGTCAATGTCCACCCACTCCAGCGTGTGGTTGTCCTCCTCTTTGAGAACCAGTTTGATCTCGTTGGCACTGTACGTCTGGGAGCTGAACACAGCGAGAAGACATAATGTTCTGTCTGACACCACAACACACACAGCCATGTATTCCCTTTTACAAGACAGCATGGGGAAAAGGGACCGTGAAGGAAGGAATCATTGTCCCTGGTGAGGACACTGGATGCTATTTCAATCACAAAGAGAAACCTGACATAGAGATCCGAACCGATGGTCCAGAGTCTAAACGATTAGAAATGAAACTGGTCAGCAGCTGGTTTGTCGATTTCAATTCCTTTGGTTTTATCCATTGTTTTCATTTAACATATTCATTTAACTTTAATAAAATGTTCTTGGAACTTAACTTTATTTTAAAGCCTTCTATATAGTAGGGTATAACTAAATCCTTAACATAAATCTAGTTCACATATTTTTTGCAATGTATTACACTCTATATTGAGTTGTTTATCTGTGTCCTTACATTGCAGCCAGTTTCCGTGCTCATTTAACATGCACTTCTACTCTTTGGTTTCTAAAATGTTAAATCTTATCTTGCTTTTCTCTAAATTACTGCAAGATTGTGGGTAAACCGGAGGTGCTTTTTAATATTATAGTAGCTTGACAATCATCAAATCCTAACAGCTTTTGTCTCTACTCACCGGAAGACCATGGTGCAGTTCTGCCAGTCAAATGGAAAGTAGTTGACGGTGATGGCACAAGCACTGCGGTAGATGGCGGGAGGCAGCCAGTACACGCAGCCGTTAGGAGACACCAGAGCGTTGCAGTACAGAGCCACCTCGAACTGTCCATCCATACTGTGCACAGGTTAGAGCAGAGGGGAACTCACACACACATTGCTTCTACAGTGTGTTTTTCTTATGTATACAGGCAGAAGTAAACATTAGAGCTGCACTTGATTCAAATACTTTTGACTAAATTAGTGTCTGATGGACTGTTACACTTTTCTGCCCACAGGAAGTGAGAAATACAAAAATTAACAACTGAAGAAAAACAAAAAACAAACACTACTCAATTTCCTTTCTTTGAAATCTTAAACACTGTATTTCTACCCGTTAGCTCATCATGTACCAGCAGGTAAATATAGTCAATGCATTTTTTTAAATCTGCCCCTTTAGTTTGTATGGCTGAGTTATGTCACTTTTAAATGACTGTGATTACAACAACAACATACCCACACAAAAAGTCTGTATATTACTCTTTGTTTGCTTTCAAAGCTTTTAAACTCATTGTGATAAGTTCCACATCAATGCTAGCTACATCTTATAAGATAGTTCTTCTGAGCTCCAGTTGAAGTTTTAGTGACTGCCTGGGAAAATGTGCTTATTAAATGTGTGGCTGATCCAGTGCCTTGTTCACACTCACTTGTTCTCCAGTATGACTTCAGGCAGCCAGATGCTCTTGGAGGGCATCCGCAGCTCAGAGGTGATGTTCCCATAGAGCGCTGACCTGGGCGGTTGGTCCCACCTGAGCCTGTAGTCACACCATTGCTACAAACAGAGATACCGTGGGTTTGAAATCAGTGCAAAGCAGCTCCAAAGAATCCAACAGGTGAGGTGTGTGTAAGGTTACCATTTCTATCCAGACGCTAGTCGTCAGGGCCTCCTCCTTTTCACTCTGAAGGAAGATAGGGTTAGTACATAGTGTTACCCATAATGCTCAAATAACCACGGGCACCAATGGAAAACACCAGACTGAACTTCACTCACCAGAGAGATGAGGTTAGTGAGAGTCATTTTGATGTCGACCTGAGTGATGTCCCCGCTGTTCTCCATCGGGCGGATGTTCTTGTTGTAGCCCTTCATTAAATCCTTGAAAAGTACCCCTTCAAGGTTGAGCGCTGATGCTGCAGGAACATATTTCATTTCTTTTCAAACCTTTATTTATACAGATAAATCCCATTGAGATCATTGATCTCTTTTCCAAGGGAGACCTGCTCAAGTAGTTCCACATGAAACATAAAAACATAAATAGAACAACAAAAGGACATCATCCAGCATCATTTACATAATTATCCACATAAGCAGGTACCAATAGCTTCCGATTGACGAGCATCCGACCGAGCAAAATGAGAGACAAGTGATAGAAAAGGGACTAAATCAAAGAGTGCTCCATCCATTTGACATATTAGTCTCAGTTTGAAGCCTAATGAATGAGTTGCTTAATGTCTCCTGTGGCTCTGGAGAGAGGTTTCCAACGTTTGTAAAATAACCCGGATGATGTCTTATTATTGTCATCTCAGTTTGGGCTCGACACATTGCGAACAAAACTGCTTAAAAACTAGATGTGTAACGTTTGAGAGACATGATCAGTGGAGTGCTGTATAGGTAAGATCCTCCGTTGTTGGTGCTTGATCTATGCTACGGACTAGAAGCCATGCTTGTGCTACATCAAATCTAAGTACCGTTTTTTTAACCTGCCTCTTATCAGCCCCCCTAATACACTTCAAGTATGTGCTGCATAACATCGCTGATACAAAGCATCACTCGGTACCACTTTATACTTGTATCAGCAAAGATAATACAGCAACCACCTGATAGTCCCCTAAGACGAGTATACAACTGGAACCCGCATGCAGTCTACTACAATGGACTATAAAGCAGAGCAAACTCACACATCATGAGTATGGTCCAACTTTGTGGACATGCCAAATAATTAATCACAATTGGGTAACAATTTATATTTACATCAAAGGTGCATCGTTGTTGTTTGATTCCTCACTGAACCTGGGGCAGTTTAGTGAAGAGTGACGCTTAGTGTACTGCCACCTCTGTAATATCATTTGGCCGAGAGTTGAGTACTACTTTTTGTTGATTGTGAAAATGCAAATATAATTAGTAGTAGGTGTGATGGAAACTCCTGAAGCAATGGAGACAGGACTTAGAGAGACACGTGGAGAGCAGGAACTTTGATAGCAAACACTGTGCCACGAGTTGACACAGCGGTTGCCAAACCAATACTGAAGATCTCTACCCCAGACCATGTGTGTAGCTAGTTCTGAGAGAATAATCAACATTGCGCATAACAAGATAAAGCACTATAACATCTCTATCAGCTGACGCCAACAGGCAGGAACAGGGAGACAACACACTGAGAGCACAGCAGCCCAAGGTTGCAGGCAAACTGGGTCGAAGGTGTGGGCCTAGGAAAAGATGTCCCCAACAGTAGGAAGAGCAGTACTTGAGCTGTTCCTTAATGTTAGAATTAACTTAATTTCATTACAGTTTGACGACACGATATTCAATGTAAGTAAGGTACCTTCATTAAGCATGTTACACCTTTCTGAGAAAGTTGCACTTAATAACATACATAAAATAATCTGGCTTTACAAATATAAACACAATGCGAATCCAGATAAACTAAGCAACAAGATGCTACTCCTAAATCTGACAGCAGCCTACCTGTGGCAGAAATCATGAAGACCCTCACAAAGAGTGACAGGGAGAGTGGAGGTACTGAGTCCATTAGTGTGTGTGCTGCTCTGTCCGAGACAAAGCAATGATCACTAATCTGATACACACACACACTACTCCATGGGCTTACTGGCACTCAAGCTGTGTGTGTGTCTGTGTCTAAATGTGTGTGTGTTTCCTAGCAGAAGTCGGGGCTGATGGGATGGGTGGAGGTTTAGAGGAATGGTTGGGGGTGGGTGGGGGAGTTGATGATTGTTTGGGTTAAATCCAAGAGTTTATTTCTAGGTCTGCATAGTCAGCTGTCACAATGCGTTCACACACACACACACACACACACACACACACACACACACACACACACACACACACACACACACACACACACACACACACACACACACACACACACACACACACACACACACACACACACACACACACACACACACACACACACACACACACACACACCCACGACACGCACATACTTCAGGCATTGTACTTAGTGCTTAGCTGCCGACAGTGTTAAGGTACACCATAAAAAAAAAGTTGTAACTCTTGTTTCTAGCACCTGGCTGTTGTCATTCAGACAACACATGTACAAAGTAACTCAAGGATACTGTGAGGGTACATTTACTACATCAGTGATCTATAAATAAAACGTAACTTTTTCCACCAGAAGTCTTGGTTAAGTGTGTTTTCTGCAATGAAAGGATCACAGACAATAGATTAGACGCATGCGTGTCTGCAAGCCAGAAAGTTAAAAATCAGTACAGAGGACACGACGACAGGTGATACATCTCTTCCTTTTACAGCTCTCCCTCTGTGATGAGTGGCCAGGCTCTGTTTCACTACAGTGTGTGTCTGCGTCACACACATACTTGTTACTGGCATGATTTGGCACAATTCCCACTCACACATAAACACACCAGTTGATGTGTTGCAACCGGAGTATGTATGAGTGTTTACTCAGCTGTCCCACTTATTTCCCTGTATATCCCTCCTAGCATTTGGCAGAAAATGACCACAGATTAGTGGGCAAATATTAGTTGTGGAGGTACTTTGTTTTTGTTCGACTCATTACGCCAATCATCACTGCTGACAAACTCTGAGCCTCGGGAACCACTTTGCCAGTCGGACATAACTCAACACACAGCAAACACACGGGGCTGTCTACGCTTCAAAGGTGTCACTTCAGTTGTCTTTACTTGAAATGCTCGGACTCATGACAGACAATAAGAGACTTTCGGTCGGCCTAGTTCTGCGTCCAGTTACAACTCCCCATCCGGGAAATAACGAGTGAAGACAGGGAGGAGGTGAGAGGGTGCTGGTCACTGGCAGCTGCAGTGTTGATGGGAAAGCTTACCCTTAAAGAGTCGGAGGATTGAGGTCAATCTTGGGTCACGACAGTAACCAATCAGCCGCGACACCTGTCTCTCAAGAGTGTCAGCAAACTGCCGTACCCAGCGGCAACATACTGAAGGATTAGTAGCATTGCTGTCAGCTTATTTGAATATCTCACATCTAACGATCAACACTCAACATGCCATAGCAATAACAATTTTATTTATATATAGATTTTTACAAAAATACAAATGCTTTTCTTTGTACAAATAAATATAGTAAGAATCAGGTAAGAATACAAATAATATTTACAGTCTGTGTGCTTCACAAGAGGCTCAACCTTTGCAAAAGACAATATGAATAACTTATCACTTTGTACAGATTTATAAGTTAAACAACGCTGCATCTCCGACCACATACAAAAATCCTGTGGCATGATGAGTGGGCGACAGTGGGATTGATACATTCAAGTTTGTGTTTTCATTTAGAGCCAGGCTCCGAGAGAAGGAAAACAAATCAATGCTTTTCATAAAAGGCAGAAGAAAGTTTGAGTGAGTGTGCGTTTATGTCTCTGTCCCATGACGAGGCTTTTCTGGTGCAAACAGGTCTCCGCGAGAGTCTTTGTGCTTCCATCGCCATCTCAGACTTTGAGTGCGTCCAGTGCTACAGAGATTATCCTTGGCACACTGCGGTAAAAGGACTCGTTCTCTAGGCCCACAAGACTGTAGAAGGTCAAAGGTCGTCCGCCCACTACTGCTCTGACCCGCGCCTGGTAAAGTCCTCGATCATTCTTGGAGCTCAGATCAACTAACACCTGAACGAAAAAGAGAGAGAGAAAAAAGGCGTACATTAGACACAATTCTCTTTATCAATTGCTTATTCACTTCTGTCAACTTCTCAATCTTAAATTATAGTTCACCTCTTGGAAGCTCATGCGGAGGTTTTTGCTCGGGATGCTTAAGACCCAGCTGTAGGAGTCTCTGACCTGGCTGACCTGCTGTGAGGTCTCTTTGACTCCAGGGCAAACTGCAGGAACAAACAAAAACATTTGATTTGAGAAAAACAACAACTTTCCAAGAACAAATGTTACACACATTGTTTTGTGAAGGTATTTAATGGAAGTCAGAACAAAGTGTGGTACATACTTTTCCCACTGGCCCCAGGTGTCTGCCTCTTCCGAAGGAGGCTCCGGTATATTCTGTGCAGACTTCGAGTCTTTCCTGCTTGCACAGCTTGTCTAGGGTCAGCGGTGGTCTCTGAGCGAGGAGCCCCCTCAGTGACCACAGACGTGGACTGCACAGGAAGCGGTAACGCTGAAGATTTCAATTCTGTTCCGTCTCCATTCTCAACAAAAGTCAAATCCTCCGACGTGACGCTCCAGTTTAAATCAGAAGAAGAGTCTTTATCTGGCAATGTTACACTTTGTGACTCGTCTTCTGTCACTCCTTCATCTTGTGTCCTGACTTTCTGAATCTCATTCATCAGGGCTGTTAAAAGAGACCAAGGTTCCTGGGGTTCCTGTGAGGATGAGGAGGAGGAGGAGGATGCTCCCGTGGAAGCAGACGTTGAATGGGGACTGTTGGGAGACTCCTCCTGGAGGTAGACTGTGTCAATGGACAGGATGGGAGGAGCAGCTCTGGATTCCAATTTTGAGCGCACGGCTGAGATAAAAGATTGAAATTCTGCCTCCAGCTGATGTACCGAGGAGTCCTCTGTCTGGAGAGGACGAGTACAAATAGAGATAGGTATTACAGTCGGTGAAGCTTCATTAATTATAATTAATTCCCATGTCTAAATCAACAGCATCCTACATTGCCGTTGAAAGCAACTGTCAGCGTTGATTTTATTTAATTGATTCCTCCCAGTTGAATTATCAAAAGATATATTGATATTGCAAAGGTCTTTACTGAATCAATAAACATCAGATGTACCTCTTTACTGATTCAGATGATTCTATAAAAGGTTGTATATAAGGATAACTGAATATTTGAAAAATGTATGAAATGTTTATAGATTTTCTTTGACATTTAAAGCTTTTATTGAGGTTCCCGAATGAAGCTTTGTGTGTCAAAATAAATGAAATTCTACAAAAGTATAACACTAATAATATAGCTGTATCTTTAACGACAATTACGCAGAACTACCAGGTTTAAATAGACAGATATGTTGCCTGTAATATACCTGTAAGAAAAGGTTGTCCTCTTGTCGTTTTGGCGCGGAGGTGTCTGTTGATTTGTCATGTTGTTGTTTGTCCAGATCCTCAGCAATATTTCTCAGATATTTCTCCCAGTCGTCCACTGAGGGTCCCACCTCTCTGAATAAGGACGGAGGAACTGGAGAGGGACCCTGCTGTGTAGGCACCACAGCTCCACCGAGCTCTGCAAGTAATAAAAACCATGTTAGAAACCTGACTTCAAAACCCAATGTCTTATTATATCAATGCACCGAAAGAGACATGTGTACAGTTGTATATGCATGGCTTCCTGTAAGTTATTTATAGATTTTATTCTCAGATCAAATGGAATAAGACAATCTAAAAATGAAGTACCTTTCATCTGTGTGAGACGGGGGCTCAGGGCCAGGTCCCTTCGTTCTCTGGTGTGAATGAAGGCGGTGCTGTAGATGTGCTCCACCAGCTGAGGAAGAGTCTGGGTGAAGAAGGTCAAGTCCACTTTGTCCCGGATGTAGTCCTCTGCCCTCTGGAGCAAGTCTAGCAGGGTTTGTATGAACGAACGCAACTCTGGATGACAGAGAGGGGACAGATGAGAACAGTCCAAATCTGAGCAAGATAAATAGTAAGTGGTCTTCTTCTTCATCCATCAAGCTGAGATTTTAAATTAGAGCACTTACGACATTTCTTAAAGCGGGTGAGGCACTTGTCCTCTGCCATCCGGCTGCAGGCGCCGGCTGACTGAGCGGGGGGGCAGGTCAGGGTGTAGAACCGACAGATGGAGCTGAACTCCGACCGCTGTTCCTCCTCCGTCATTTCTGTTGTCTTCAGAAGCTCCTGGCAGGTCGGCTCCCTGCTTCCAAAGGACTCTACAATAATGCAAACATAGATTGTAGCATTGTAGATTAATTACATATTTTAATATTTAGATATCAGCTGTTTTAGCTTCTGTGGTGTTTTATAGTGGCATGAAACTCACTGTGTATCTCAGCCTGAATCCAGTCAGAGAAGGCAGACACCCGAGTGTAGACTCCGGGCTTGCCCTTCTCCCCACAGCCGTCTCCCCAGGAGGTAATGCCGAAGAGCTGGAACCGACCTGAGATTCGGTCCTGGTAGATCAAGGGGCCTCCAGAATCACCCTAAAGATGACAGAAAACCCCAACACGTTATAGAAAATGATGGGTGTTGCTGAAACATATCAACAAGCATAAAGGGTATCAATACCTAGGCACTGTTTTAAAGGTGTGTCGGTAGTTAAAGGGAACCCCCAACTATAACCTGAGAGATCAGATAAGACATGTTGGTCTGCCTACCTGACATGAGTCTATTCCTCCGGAGAGATAGCCAGCACACAGCATGGTATTTGTGACCAGTTCTTTGCCAAGGGCGCTCTTACAGGTGCTCTGAGGCAGCAGAGGCACCTTGGCCTCCATCACCACGTCAGCAGATGGACCATCTGTAGAGAAACACACAGACATGTTATATGTTATATATAGGTTTCAATATACATCAGCACTTTTAAGAAACCAAAACATCTTTTAAACAAAAGACTAAGCTATACATATCATGAACTTCCAGGTAATTGATGTCCTTACTCACCCTCATAGAGGGAGCCCCAGCCTGCCACCAGACACGGACTGCCAGTAGGGGGCTCCATGCCGGAGGGGAGACACACCGGGGTCACACGACCAGACAGGACGACTGGGGATGCCAGCTCCACTAGGGCTATATCGTTGTTAAATGTCTTTGGATTGAACTGTGGGAGGTGAAGAAAGATTGATTGAAGAAATGAAAGAATGACTGATCTGGTTGTTTAACCAGGGAGGTGTAATGGGAGAGGTAATACTCTATTATGCCTCTAATGCATCTTCACCTCGGATAGTTACCTTAGGATGAGGGATGATGCGGTTCACTTTGAGAACCTGCTCATCAGGGTCCGTCTTTGTGATGTCAAACTCCCCCACCACTGCAGTCCAGTAGCTCTCACTCCGGCTGCTACAGAGGTCAACACAATAAGAGAACGTGGGAATGAGTGAGAGGTAAACACTATGATACACTCCAATCAAATATCTTATTATCGTTGCAGAGAAACAGTGATGCACACTTACCCAGCAAAACAGTGAGCTGCAGTGACCACCCAGGAGCTGTCCACCAGCACCCCCCCACACATCAGACCACCATCTAGCTGGAGGTTGACCAGCCAGGGCCAGCTGCCTGGAGGAGCCGGCGAGCCCCCCACGATCCGGGAGCGAGGCTGTGTGATGTTCTGCACCGCGGACGACCTCTGACCACACACTGCTGCTGGGACAGAGACACAGAGGGTCACAAACTGAAATCAGTTTTTTTTAACTTATTCTTTATTAGTTATTTCTCACATTCCCCTTTACATCCAATAGTACTTCAATTTAGATGAACAATTTCTTTAACAAGGGGTCACAACATGTATAAGGTCTCAAATCCCCCAAAACATCAACATGAGAATATGAAAAACAAAACGTATAGAAGTCAAATCAATAATAACACTGAGAACGTAAATAACACAGGTATAGCAAAAATAAAATAAAAGATGGGTTATATACACTGTAAAGTCATCCTACATATTACAATAATACAGTCCAATACACTTAGGAAAAATGTCCATATACCAGGACATTTCAAAATAATATGGCTTCATTTTAAAGAAGCCATATTATATTATTTTGGGGTGTCACACAGTCCAGTTCCTTTTTTATCCAGCCTTTGTAATACTTCCATTATTATTATTATTATATTTCCTCCACCAATGGTGTCCATCTTTCTTTAAAAGTTTCCCTCTAAAAAAATGTCCATACATATTTCTTAGAATTGTCAGCCATTAAGCAGAGGTGGGGGGATCTTTTTTAAGCCATTTTATTGTAATTGTTTTCTTCGCCGCTGTTAGTAATATTTGTAAGAAAATCATCTTTTTACAAAGAAACATTGATTCACTTTGCGAATAAGCCTCACACTTTTCACAGACAAAGATAATCTGTATGAAGACATGACTGATGTATCCCCTCACCCTGTGCATGCGTCTGTGTGGCAGGCTCCAGGTTCTGCATGGTGTTCAGCAGGCTGCACTGGAGCACCCGGGCGCTGCAGCTCTCCCCCATGATCCTGATGCAGCTCTCTTTGTCCAGTTCACCAGCTGGGCAGCGATGCTGGTAGTATGCACAGGCCTGACTGAGAGCCCAACTCCGCTCAGCTTCATCTTGAAGCTTCTGCGCCTTACTGATGACATCACAGCTGGGCTCTGAAAGGGCATTGGCAGGAGACGCTGTTGGGGCGAGAAGCAGAGTTTACTTTAAGAAAGCATTCATTGGTTCAACATGGCTCAAGGTGCTCACTGATTATAAGTGGAAGAAAGAGTCATATTTGACTTACAACAGGAGCCAGACAGCTGTCCACAGTCCTGAAACAAACAGGGAACACAGCCTCGGCAGCCTGCTTCCGCCCGACTTCTCTCAGATGATGCACGGTCGAGAGTGGACAGGGCACTAGTCATGGCCGCCTCGAGAACCACAGTGCCTCGATCAGAGAGTGCTGCAGGGGAGGAAAGGGAGACACCGAAAAGAAAGAACAACATGTGAGACAAGCTGGCGGGAAGGAAGCAAAGCAAGTACGGCAAGATAGAGAAGAAGACAGGAGCCAGACTCATGTGTTGGTCAGGCTGAGATGCCAATATGTATGTTATCAGCTTATATGTTGGGCAAGTGACAAGTAGTTACAGTGAAATGGACACATTTGCGGTAATGCCTCAATTAAAGCAGTTCTGGACATTATCAGTGTAAATCTTGTTAGGGACTGTTTATCAAAACATATTTAAAAACGTTTTATGAGATCATCAGCAGCCTGGCTAGGCTCATTGCATAATGGACTGATACTACTTTCATACTTTTTTTTGGATAAATGCATGTTCATTGACTGAATTCTGACAAAATAGGAAGGACAACTTCATCGTTAACTGCAGACCAGCGTTTTCTGTGGGAACATTATGAGTCCACATCCGTTATGTGAGCATCAGTATTAACTGGTGGCGCTTTCTGGTATGTGTGCGAGGACCCCCCTTTCTCTCATGCTGCTCTTTGAGCTCATTGGCAGCGTGTTAGGGAAGCTAGCTCACGCTCAGCGCGCTGGTGAGGATTCAGCAGACTCACATCAATCGGGCCGCCGACCCTGCAGCCCCCCTCTGTGCCGCGCCACATCACAGGATAGGCTACTAACAACAACAATGCTGATTGAAGACTTAATTAGAAGGCCAGGGCTGAGCTGGCAGAGGCTGGCGAGCAGGGACAGACCCTAGGGGCGGCTGGGACCCCGAGTCCCTTGTTCTAAACACTCTAAACACGTTTGTGTGAAGGCTCTGCTGTACTCAGCACTTCCACCAGGGAAGGCCAGGGGTCCTCCACCAATGTGCTTTACTGCAGGATTAAAGTATGCATGCATAAAGCCTGACTGATAAAGTGCAGAATGAGATACAATTATAAATGTAGACTAATGACATACAAATACAGCTGATGATATTTCTGATCCTTGCAGCTTGAAGACAGTTTGTATGTGCTGAAATACATACTCAAATGTGTTGCATGACTTCTTTAGGGTTACTAGGGTTAGCCACCTGCTGCTCCTCAGAAAAACACTAAACCATGAAATATTGTTAAATAATATCAGCAATAATTCAATTGAAATAACAGAGAAGGCCTATAGCAAAACACAACATTCATTGATATGTTGTGCCTCTTTGTACATCCTGTAAGTCAGCTGTAGTAATAGATATCGTAGTTTTGCCTGCTTTACTCCCAGAGAGATACAACGCTTTTGACGCATCACTAGTGTTTAATGTGCGGGGTTCTCAACATCATGCATTCATACAAATGGATCTGTCTATGGCATATATCCTACATAGCAATTGTTGATTAGTTATTTGGTGTGGAACTGCTTAAATGCTTATTCAGATATCTACACTATAATCCCTTACAGGTCATGTTGTCACTACCTTTAAAATATACTGCAACATGAGAAACACCTTACCTTTGAGAGCGCTCTGAGGCATCCTGTAGACCTCTCGACCTGCCGGGGCTCCCAGCAGACAGTGGAGTCCCATCAGCAGCAGAGATATGAGCAGCAGCATGGTGTCAGAGCATCAGACCTCCACTCCACAGCGACAACAAGCAGACAGGCAGGAGAGGACGCAGAGCTGGTGGAGGTGAGGCGAGCCTGCAGGGTTTCCAGGTCCTTATTTGAAATCCTTCTCTGTCTCCCTCCTCCTGACTCTTTGGACTCTCTCCCACACTGTGGTGCAGGGCATCTGTCGGTAAGTTTACTTAGAGGAACAATAGGTGCCTGGAGTGGTCCCTGGTATATATAGAGTCCCCCAGGGGAACACCAGTAAGTGGGAGGGGGGACCGGACAGGAAAGAGAGGGAGGGAGGAGGGAGAGATGCTCCCATGGCCAATACACAAACAGATGAATTCATTAAGACTGTGACAGCAAATCGGGTGCAACTTGCCAAGGCTGGACATTACAAAGAGGTTTGGTTCTATGAAAAGAGACAGAGGGAGGGAGAGAGAGAGAGATGCAGATAGGGGGGGGGGGGGGGGAGAAAGGGAAGGCAGAGTGATTGGCTGGGTGGCAGGAAAGGGGGTGTTGTTTGAATTAATTAATGTGAGAGGAAGAGGGAGAAAGATATGCAGATAAAGATATGGGCTGATGTGCCACTGGAGTGGAGGAATGTAGATCAAGAGAGAGAGAAGTCTGTGAGCGTCTGAAGTGAAGAGTCACAGGGAAAAGAGGGAGGTTGAGTGACAGAGTGTGAGAGAGCGGGAGAGAGGGTGAGGGAAGTGTCTGCCATTCTGTGTGCCGCTCAAAGAGGGCTTTGTCCCCGGCGTCCCTCTGAGGATGCCCACATCAAAGCCGTCCACCGGGCATCACTTGGCCGCCGCCTCCATTGATCACTTACAGTCTTTTATCCCCCCCATTAAAATATTGTCAGTTCACATCACTTTTGTCTTTCTCTGCTGAACTCTGCTTTTGTTACATAAAGAAAAAATTACATATGAATATGATGTATTTTTAAGGTATACACTTTGAATTTAGAGCCATTCAGTGTCAACGTTTTGGATTGTGTCTTGTCACTGCAACTGCTGGTACTCGAGTAACATTGATGTACTGATTTTCAGACAAAATGTTAGAACTTGTGACATGATGATACAGTATGTTTGTACATCTTTCCATCTGAAAAAGACTATGGTAGCTTGTCATCTTTTTAAAGCTCAAACAATAACATTATATGAAAAACATGTTCATCTAATAACTTAAGAATTATGACAACAAAAAAACTTTTTTAACAACAATTAAATTATTATTGTTAATTAGTTACCAATGCCGAACCATAAGCCAGGATTCCTTATCATATATGGGCCATTCTGCATTAAAGAATATGTTATGGTTTTTTTATTCTAACACTGGTTTCATAGGATGCAGGATGTGCCAGTATGCAATCTGTCAGATATGCAAGTTTGTGTTGTCAGACAAACTTTGTCAATATAACTCTGTATATCAAAGTATATCCAATATAATAAGAACACATTTCACTCTTCCACACCACAGAAGCAAGGCGTCATTTTCTTATTATTAGATTGTACTGCAGTTCACAGCATATAAGGGTTACAGTACACTTCCAGACTTTTGGATGGTTGAAATCTCTGCAGGGAGTGATCCAAATATAACACTGATATAAACCAAATGTTCTCTACATTCACAGGCATCAGACAGTGGCATGATCACAGTCTACATGCACACAGAAAGAAGTCTGTGCCGACCAGTCTCCCAATCGAGAAGCACAACTTGGAGCCAACTAACTGGCTGAACGGCAAAAAGAGAGGCGGCTGAATCTAGCAGGGCATTATCAAAGAGAGCCGTGCACTGCTGCCACACCGACAGCATACAGTACGTGTTAGAGAGTGTGTGACTGAGTGTTGGTGTTTCACTCAAAGTGTGTGCTGCCAACACAAATGCTTTGATGGTGAAACAGATGAGGAAGAAACAAAAACAACATTCAGAGCAAGAAGAAATATGATGAGGAGTCAGAAGATAGAAACATGACATGTCTTCCTTTTGAAGCCATGCTTTCAGACGTTAGTTAGTTTGTTTGTGTGTGTGTGTGTGTGTGTGTGTGTGTTTTGTTGTGTGCATTGTGACCCAGCCCCCTCCATGCACCCGTGCGGCACAATGGCCCTGAGATCTGAGAGCAGGATCAGGCGGAGCGGAGCGGGAACGGCATGGGACAAACGGGCGGCACTCTTTCATTTCTTTGCCCCCTCAATCTGTTTGCCTTTGATGTCCTTTGATTAATTTGCCTTCTGCTCACTCTTCCTTCATCTATCCACCAAGCATGGAGCATTCTGTCCTCCTTTCTCCTCCTCCGCCTGCCTGCCCCAATCCCCACTAACGGTGATGTTGTAACTTATCCAACGATAAAATACTTTGAATGATGTAGCAACGTGATGCGATCAAGTAATCTCTTATTTGATTAGATCTCTGTCAGTATATTTAGGCGGGTAACTGTACAGATACTGTTCTTTTGTTATTGATGACAGTGTTTGTGTTTTTTCTCCTGATTGGTTGAGTTTTCCAAGGCACTTGTCCTTAATAAAGCAGTCAGATATGTACTCATGAGAGTGTCAATGGTAATGCCTCTACTCAGAATGAGGTTGAAGCTGCTTTTAGTACTGCGCTGAACCAACTTCCTGACAATATTAAACGTGATGAACACAAGGCAGTTCTAAATCATACATCATATAAAGTGAGCTCATCTGCTGTGTCTTTAAATTATGATCACCTTTATAAAATGGTGGATACTCCCACATTACAAGATATTTCTGGTCTTTCATCTTTTTTTATTCAATTTGACCTTTTCTTTGAAGGGTTCTATTTACAAATACCCTGCCCTACCTTAACTGAAAAGTAACATGAGCAAGCAATAAGGAAGACATTGTGTTTGACCTAAATTGTCCTGCGATCCTCCTGTAACAAACAGCATAGGCGCGTTCACACCGGAGTACTTTAACCCCGTACTTTTCCCGTTTAGTTCCGTTAGTACCCCTTATGTTATGTTGCGTTCACACCAAAAAGAGTACTCATTCAAACCAACGGTGTTTCAGGGCCGGTTCGGAGCTGGAGCTTGAAAAGCACCGTGTTTTCCTGTTCACACCGCAGCGGAGCAGCCTCTTAGCTCCGGAATCCGGTTCATTTCTCGTACCAAAAAATTGTCCGGCCAGAGCAAAAGCACCACATACGTCACACTTACGTCGAGGTGGGGGCAGGGGCGGGATCAACTCCTGAACAACAACAAAAAGCCGGCGTTTTATCCAGTTTGTACACAACGATGGAGAAACTTAACAAGCAGCAGTGGTCCAATGAAGAGACCAGAGGCCTGTACTACGAAGCTGGTTCAACCTAACCTGGATATGTTTGAGTTAGCCAGTTGGCCTAATCCAAAACATACGCGCTCTCGCTAAACGGTACTATGACGCGGGTTATCAAGTGGATCGCTCAAGCCAGCCGTGTCCTATCTAGTTAGGTGCGCGTTCACATGAAAGGGGTGGTATTTGGAGCATTCGACCAATCACAAACATGGAGAAGCATATACTGACAGCGCAGCGTCATACTTCCTGAATGAAAAGTCAACTATAATATTAGACATATGAAGAAGTTAAACTTTAAACATCCATGACTCAAACACTTTATGCTTTATGTTGTGGCAGATATTTAAGTAAGCTTTCTTAACGCTAATGTTATAGGCCTAATAGTCAGATTGCTCTGAAGATGGGAGGTGATATTCTATTAATGTTCACGTTCACACAGTCGGTGATTTTTGCCGGCCGTCTTTCCTGCAACGGCAGCTTTTCTGTATTTCCTTTCTCCTGTAATATGACTTGATCGCTTTAAACTCCGCACCCTGAGCTCTGATTGGTCAGCAGGCAGTGCTTTCACTGAGTTGAGCTCTTAGCCTGCAACCTAACCAGCCAGGGGGGTATACTACGAATCTAGTTCAACCTATCCTGGATATGTTTTGAGTTATCCGGTTGACTTAATCCAAAACGAAGCCGCTCTCGCTAAACTGTCATACAACGCTGGCTATCAACTCGTTCGCTCAAGCCAGCCGTGTCCTATCTAGTTAGGTGCGCGTTCACATGAAAGGGGTGGTATATGGAGCATTCGACCAATCACAAACATGGAGAAGCGTACTGACAGCGCAGCGTCATACTTCCTGAATGAAAAGTAAACTATAATATTAGACATATGAAGAAGTTAAACTTTAAACATCCATGACTTAAACACTTTATCCAGGATCAAAGCCACATAGCTGCACCTGCAAGGTGAATACAGCTGGTAAAAGAAAAAGTGTTTAAATGCGTACATTAACAGGTTTATGATATCACTGCCCCGTCTAAGACACAAGTGGATCTGACTTTAATTACATTTGACTCGAGTGTTTCGTCAACTTAATGTGTTGCTTAAAATAATACTTATGCTTATGTGTTGCACAGCCAGATACGGCTCAGCTGACTCAGATAAGGAAATATATGATACATTATGATGTGATATGAATGATAATGGGACATATCGACGTCTGCACTCACAGTGTCGCGGACTGTAGGCAACGTAATGTTACTTTGATCCGGTTTTTGTTGTGGCAGATATTTAATTAAGCTTTCTTAACATAATAGTATAATAGTTATAATAGTCAGACTGCTCTGAAGATGGAAGGTGATGTTCTATTCATTTTCACGTTCACACAGTCGGTGATTTTGGCCGGCCGTCTTTCCTGCAACGGCAGTTTAAACTGTATTTCCTCCGCACACTGAGCTCTGATTGGTCAGCAGGCGTGGTGCTTTCGCTGAATTGATCTCTTATCCTGGAACCTATCCGGCTTCGGAGCACAGGCTAGGTTCCAGGATAAGTCACCATGGAGATCTAGCCCGCTAAAAAGTGAACCAGCTTCGTAGGACCGGAATTCCCAGAAGTTATCTTGCTAAACGAAAATCCTGCTTCGTAGTATACCCCCCTGGTCCCGACCAGGTTAGCCACACAGCATAAGTTACCATGGAGATCTAGCCTGCTAAAAAGAGAACCAGCTTCGTAGGACCGGAAACCCCGAGTTTTCCCTGAAGTTAGTCGGCTAAGCGAAAATCCAGCTTCGTAGTATACCCCCCAGCTACCTACTGGGAATCTGATCTTCCGAAGAGGTACAGAGGAAGCTGGAGTACAATCGGCCATTGTTGTTGTTTTCGGTGTCAGCTGTGAGGGGTTTCCGCGCGGTTTGGGTTTATGAAGCAGGCACGCAAACGGTTACGTCATGACGCAAACGATGACGCAATGACGCAGCACCAGTCGGACTCTGGGCAGTGTGAAAAGAGCCGGAGCTAAACCGAAGAACCGGTTCTGAACCTGAAAAGCTCTAGCACGGAGCTTGAACCGGAGTTGCGTTGGTGTGAATGAGGTATTAGTGCCGGGAACTTTTACCCCCATGTTTAGTGCCTGCTAGAGAGGTGGTACCAAAAAAGTACCAAAAAAGTACCAATTTCTATTGGCTGGGCGAATTGCAAACCACGCCCCGTAAAACTCTGAAAAGTGTTTTGAAGCCGACATTGTATTTGCTGGCATTAGCATTATTAGCATTAGCATTAGCCCCGCGCACCAACGGAGAGAGAATAACTTATGGCAACACAAATAAAACATGGGAGCGGTGGAGATGAGGAGGTGTCAGTGTTCTGGCGATTTACTCGGAAGGCTTCAGTAGAAGCTGCTGGGAGTTCCGGCAGCTTCTACTGAAGCCAGTCCCCAACTCCGGGGACTTTGGGCGGCAGTATACGCCGTAAAGTTGTTTGCGGCCTGCCAGTAAACCCAAAGCAGAAGAAGACAAAGTGACGTCAGCGGCTCATTTGCGTAATCTTCCCTCAGGGAAAAGTACTCCGGTGTGAACGCGATTGGTACTTAGTGCCCTGGGGTACTAAGTGCCGGCACTAAGTACGGCAAAGTAGCCTACTTGGTGTGAAAGCCGCTTTTAGGCGCGTTCACACCGGAGTACTTTTACCCCGTACTTTTCCCATTTAGTTCCGTTAGTACCCCTGATGTCGCGTTCACACCAAAAAGAGTACTTAGTGCCGGGAACTTTTACCCCCATTTTCAGTGCCTGCTAGAGAGGTGGTACCAAAAAAGTACCAATTTCTATTGGCTGGGCGAATTGCAAACCATGCCCCGTAAAACTCGTAATAATAAGTGCCGGGGCACTAAGTACGGCAAAGTACTTGGTGTAAAAGCGGCTATTGTTTGACAGGTTTGAAGACATGTTTAGGGTTTGCACAAGAAAATAAATTCCATTGCTTAACAAAATTGTTTTAATGGTGGGGTAGGTAAGTTTGAGAAACCGGCTCGAGATACCCTTTTCGTTATATTCCATGGAATGCTCTTAACATCCCGATAGCAATGAATATCTTAAGTGCTTTGACAAAAAATCCATACAAAAATGTCATCTGTGGAAGCCGTAGTACTGTAAAAAGCACGACCAATCATTTTAGCCGGGCCGGCTAAAGTAACTGGATGGCCTACCTGCCTGTCAGCATTCCATCTGTGCACAAACTTATCTCGTGCCCTCATTGGTCTTGTGCGCGTTCATGTGTGTTGGAGGAGGGGCTCTATAAGGAAGTGGCATATTTTTTCCGGCTGTGTATTATAAATTCTAGCGCACTCAAGCTGGTTTCTCCAAAATTACCTACCTCACCTTTAAATGTCTCAGTACAAACATTTAAACTTAACTCTAGATTAATTTGGCAACCTTTTTGGTAGGTGGGAGGAATTTAAAACAGGCAGTGACGATAAATGAGTAGCTCGTACTTTAGGCAATTTTGTTTTTGTTGCTTTATTAGTTAGGAGTTGTCTTCATTGTTTGTAAGACACACAAATACACATTAAGTTATTACTGTTTTTTTGTCAAATTGCTTTCAAAAATAAGATTGTAAGCAGGAAGATTTGTAAAATCATCTGAGAAGTGTGTTTGCGTTTGACACTGGACCAGCTTGGCGGCAGCAATTAATGTGAATGCACAATCATCTGCTGAACCGTCCAGAAGTGATTTACTGCAGGATGCTCATGCTCGTCCCTGACTGGCTGCTTGAGCAGGTTACATAAAGAAAACACACAATGCTCAGCATAAAATCACACCACAATGAGAACCTTAACAACAATCATGTTGAATAACACCCAGGTATTGTGTTCAGTTATGAAACCATTTCTCCTATTGTCTCAGGCAGAAAACAATTGAAATCTAGGTCAGTGGGGTACGCAGCGGAGAAAAGGTTCCCAACATTTCAGCACAGACAGACACTTGAAGCCCTGACAATAGTCAAGCAGAAGCAGCTCGTCTGTACAGGCCTGTTTTGGGTCATTGTTAGACATGTTGTTAATTAGATCTATTATGACCTCAACAAGCACATTAACTGCCATTAAATGCACATGAACCACCAACTGTTCCATAATGATATATTCGCTTTATCTAAATGGAGTGAAAATGATGTGGTTGATTAAGTTTGTATGGAAACACTGCTCTGATTCTTTTTCTATTAATAATTAAACTAAACACAACCTTTGTTTTATCACACAATGACAAATGTGTATTTGATAAAGGTGAATACATGAAATATAATTAATGGTTGCATTAAGAAATAAAGGGGTTTTATAATTGAATTTAATTCAAATTTGGTTTTGCTTATCAACAATTATTTATGAATAAAACTAGGGATCCTCTGTCTCCTCCACCCAGCCATAACATGGGGTCGACCCCCTTCCCCCTTTGATTGTCAGTGATACTGGGGGGCTGTTTCTTTGACATTTGAGGGCTTAAAACCTGCCCTTAATCCTGTTATCTGACCTCCCATCTTTTGCTCTTTTCAAACTTTGATTGGTAGATGTGGATATACTTTACCTGCAGGTGAAGGGGAACAGGCTAACATGTCCATCTGGATGTGATGCTGCAGATTTTGCGCTGAACTCTTTGCACCTAAAACCACAATGAACAGAAAAAAAACAGAATGAGCAAACCATATGTTTGTTGCATACAGCTGCACTTTATAGCAGGGCTGCAAAACACAAATATATACATCAACGACCAATGTTTTATTGATAGAATAATGTGCTGGTTCAATCAAATGTTAAAAAAAACAGTGTACATCCAAGTTTATCAAAGTCCAATGGGGATGCCATATAATGATTTTAAGTTGAAAACTCAAACATATATATGATATAAAACTACTATGAAAAATTACTTCAACAATTATCAGAATAGATTCAGATTATTTCTCAGTCGATTGAATAATCTTTTAGTCAATTGACTGTAAAAGTAAGTGCAAACAATTTAACCAAGTTGGAAAAAACAACCTCTCTGAAGAACCAGCACCTTACCGTGGTAGAGAGGTTTGTGTGCCCTGATGAACCTGGGGGCTGTGTTGTCTGGAACCTTGTGTTCCTGGTAGGGTCTCCCATGGCAAATTGGTCTCAGGCAAGGGGCCAGACTAAGATTGGTTCAAAAGACCTCATGAAAGAAAAACCAAGAAGTGAGGATACCCGGCCCGGAGGAAGCCCGGGGTGCCTTTCTGGAGCCAGGCCCAGAAGGAGGACTCGTCGGCGAGCGTCTGGTGGCTGGGCTTGCCACGGAGCCCGGCCGGGCCCAGCCCGAAAAGGCAACGTGGGCAACACCTCCGCTTCTCCGTCCCGCGGGCCCACCACCTACGGGAAACAACTATGGGGTCGGGTGCGCTGCCAGAAGGGTGGCAGTGAAAGCGGAGGGTCTCGACGGACCAGACCCGGGCGACAGAAGCTGGCTTTGGGGACGTGGAACGTCACCTCTCTGGGGGGGAAGGAGCCGGAGCTTGTGCGGGAGGTGGAGCGGTACCAGTTGGATCTGGTTGGGCTCACCTCTACGCACAGCGTCGGCTCTGGAACCTTACTTCTGGATAGGGGTTGGACTCTATTCTTCTCCGGAGTTGCTCAAGGTGTGAGGCGCCGGGCGGGTGTGGGGATACTCACAAGTCCCCGGTTAGGTGCTTCGTTGTTGGAGTTTACCCCAGTGGACGAGAGGGTCGCCTCCCTACGCCTGCGGGTTATGGGGGGGAAAACTCTGACTGTTGTGTGTGCTTATGCACCCAACAGCAGTTCAGAGTACGGCCTTCTTGGAGACCCTGGAAAGAGTCCTGTATGGGGCTCCTGAAGGGGACTCTTTAATCTTGCTGGGAGACTTCAACGCACATGTGGGCAATGATGGAGACACTTGGAGGGGCGTGATTGGGAGGAACGGCCCCCCTGATCTGAACCGGAGTGGTGGTTTGTTACTGGACTTCTGTGCTAGTCATGGATTGGCCATAACAAACACCATGTAGGAACATAAGGATGCTCATAAGTGTACGTGGTACCAGAGCACCCTAGGCAGAAGGTCCATGATCGATTTCGTTATCGTATAATCGGACCTGAGGCCGTATGTTTTGGACACTCGGGTAAAGAGAGGGGCGGAGTTGTCAACTGATCACCATCTGGTGGTGAGTTGGGTCGAGTGGCGGGGGAAGCCTCTGGATAGACCTGGTAAGCCCAAACGTGTAGTTCGGGTGAACTGGGAACGTCTGGAGGAGGCCCAAGTTCAGGAGGCCTTCAACTCGCACCTCCGGCGGAGCTTTTCGGGCATTCCTGTGGAGGTTGGGGACATTGAACCAGAGTGGTCGGTGTTCAAAGCCTCTATTGCCGAAGCCGCGGTGGGGAGCTGTGGTCTCAAGGTCCTAGGTGCCTCAAGGGGCGGTAACCCTCGAACCTCCTGGTGGACACCGGTGGTCAGGGAAGCCGTCCGACTGAAGAAGGAGGCCTTCAGGGATTTGTTATCCCGGGGGACTCCCGAGGCAGTGGCAAGGTACCTACAGGCCCGAAGGGCAGCAGCCTCATCTGTGGCCGAGGCAAAGCAGCGAGTGTGGGAGAAGTTCGGAGAAGACATGGAAAAGGACTTTCGGGCGGCACCAAAGTTGTTCTGGAAAACTGTCCGACACCTCAGGAGGGGAAAGCAGGGAACCATCCAAGCTGTGTACAGTAAGGACCTCAACTGATGGAGTGTTAGGGCGTTGGAAGGAACACTTTGAGGAACTCCTGAACCCGACAACTCCGCCCTCTATGTTAGAGGCAGAGCTGGAGTATGACGGGGGATCAACACCAATCTCCCGGGGGGAGGTCACTGAGGTCGTCAAACAACTCCACAGTGGCAAAGCCCCGGGGGTGGATGAGATCCGCCCGGAAATGCTGAAGGCTCTGGGTGTTGAGGGAATGTCATGGTTGACACGTCTCATCAACGTTGCGTGGAAGTCGGAAACAGTACCGAAGGAGTGGCAGACCGGGGTGGTGGTTCCCCTTTTTAAAAAGGGGGATCAGAGGGTGTGTGCCAATTACAGAGGCATCACACTACTCAGCCTCCCCGGGAAAGTTTACTCTAAGGTACTCGAAAGGAGGGTCAGGCCGATTGTCGAACCTCAGATTGAGGAGGAACAATGCGGATTCCGTCCTGGTCGTGGAACGACGGATCAGCTTTTTACTCTCGCAAGGATCCTGGAGGGGGCCTGGGAGTACGCTTATCTGGTCTACATGTGTTTTGTAGACTTGGAGAAGGCGTATGACCGGGTTCCCAGGGAGTTACTGTGGGAGGTGCTGCGGGAGTATGGGGTGAGGGGGTCTCTACTCAGGGCCATCCAATCTCTGTACTCCCAAAGCGAGAGCTGTGTCCAGGTCCTCGGCAGTAAGTCGGACCCATTTCCGGTGAGGGTTGGCCTCTGCCAGGGCTGCGCTTTGTCACCAATCCTGTTTGTAATATACATGGTCGGATTTCGAGGCGTAGTCGTGGGGGAGGGGGTCTGCGGTTCGGTGGACTAAGGATTGCACCACTGCTTTTTGCAGATGATGTGGTTCTGATGGCTTCATCGGTCTGCGACCTTCAGCACTCACTGGATCGGTTCGCAACCGAGTGTGAAGCGGCTGGGATGAGGATCAGCACCTCCAAATCTGAGGCCATGGTTCTCAGCAGGAAACCGATGGACTGTCCACTCCAAGTAGGGAATGAGTCCTTACCCCAAGTGAAGGAGTTCAAGTATCTCGGGGTCTTGTTCTCGAGTGAGGGAACAATGGAGCGTGAGATGGGCCGGAGAATCGGAGCAGCGGGAGCGGTACTGCAGTCGCTTTACCGCACAGTTGTGACGAAAAGGGAGCTGAGCCAGAAGGCAAAGCTCTCTGTCTACCGGGCCATTTTCGTTCCTACCCTCACCTTTGGTCATGAAGGATGGGTCATGACCGAAAGAACGAGATCGCGGATACAAGCGGCCGAGATGGGTTTCCTCCGCCGGGTGGCTGGTGTCTCCCTTAGGGATAAGGTGAGAAGTTCGGTCATCAGGGAGGGACTCGGAGTTGAGCCGCTCCTCCTTCGCGTCGAAAGGAGCCAGTTGAGGTGGTTCGGGCACCTAGTTAGGATGCCACCTGGGCGCCTCCCTAGGGAGGTGTTCCAGGCACGTCCAGCTGGGAAGAGACCAAGGGGTAGACCTAGGACCAGGTGGAGGGATTATATCTCTTCGCTGGCCTGGGAGCGCCTTGGGATCCCCCAGTCAGAGCTGGTTGATGTTGCCAGGGAAAAGAAAGTTTGGGGCTCTCTGCTGGAACTGCTACCCCCGCGACCCGACCACGGATAAGCGGGAGAAGATGGATGGATGGAAAAAACAACAACAATCCTGTCGATTCTACCACAGTACCGTATGTCAAGTTGTTTTTACCTTCTCATCTTCCATGAGCATACAACAACCTGCTCGACACTGACTAGCTCCAATCTATATTGTCCATCAGAAGTATTAAGTATGGGACAACCTGGGAATGGAGAATTTGTCAGTCAGGGGGTATACAAGCAAAGGAGGAAATACATGTAAGTACATTTAATAGGTATCATTCATATTTGCAGTGGGTGCTAAAGAAAACAAAGCTCTACCCTTACAGCCAAGTTGACAATGAAAGGTATTTTTGCAAATAACATAACACAGTTCTGGTCAGAGGTAACATGAACAGAATATGAACATTTTTGGAGCACCAGACAGCTGAAAAGGAAAAACAGAAACATCTATTCTAAGTGATTGCAGTCCACTGCTGACATGGAACAGCTGACTTGAAAAGGCTGACATCTAGTGTCACAATATTGAAACGTCTCTCAGCCCTGTCTGACAGAGTTGCTGAAACTGCAGTGTTCTGCATGATATCATGTTACATTAGCAAGCTCTGGGACAGTGAGTTCTCATAACACTATAGGCGTAAAACAGAAATCACTCAAATAAAATAAAAGGAGACGTGTCCAATGTTGTAATGCAAATCTGCATTGATTTGGATTAACTGGCTCGCATGAACTGTGATTGTGCACGTTTTCTGCAAAACTTGTTGTTCAATCAAATCATGACACATCAGTTATTAAAAAGGTGTAAAGTATATCACACGTTTACTATAGTTTTTAAGCACCATTTTCACTGATATTTAACCTGAAAGTATTGCAAATCACATTGGTTTTGTGCCAGTCACACGCTAATATATTGATGGTCCCTTGATTAGGACCATGTGAGTTAGGGCAGACCGGATGTGAATTGACCGTCCTCTGACTGACCGTCTGTGAAGGAGAAGACACCGCTGGATCCGGAGTGAATGTCTGTTGAATATTCAGCATACAAATAACTTCACCGCGGCAAGCGTGGTATCAAACAAGTAACTAACTATGCTAGCAAGCCAGCTAACTTTAGCTAATTTAAAATGGTCTCACCCCAGTCATCAACACTAGATATTCTTGATATTTAATTAGCAGATTGCAAATTGTTCCAAAACTACATAACATTAAAATGTTGAGTAGCCTTCCGAATGTGCTTTAGAATGTGTTTAAATACTCACCAGTTGTTGTAAGTTAACGCCTTTTATCCTGCAGAGGTAACCATAGATAATTTAAAATAACTGTAGTCTGATGAATCGAGTTCGTCAGGTGCCAATTTAACGGCATTATGCGCTAGTGAACCCACATTGTTACAACATAACTAGTAGCCTACTTATACGTATGCGACATTTTGCATTTTATCAGAGACATTTTTAAAAGTGAGAAATAAGATTAATTGAAAAACTCTGGACATCACGATATAAATAGATAGAATTAGAGAAAATGAAAATCAGGCCACGTGGAGGCAGCATGGGACACACATTGAAAACACCTGCATCTCTCTCTGTCTGTCTATGTCTCTCTCCCCCCTCTCGCTCTCGCTCGCTCTCTCTCTCTCTCTCTCTCTCTCACACACACACACACACCATGTATACATCACTTCAGGGGACATTACATTGACTTACATGCATTTCCTGGAGACTTATCCTAACCTTAACCATAACCAACACATGCCTAACCCTAACCCTTACCCTTACCCTAATCCTAACCCTAACCAAGTCTTCACCCTAAAATTAATGATTCCCCTTATGGGGACCTCCAATTTGTCCCCATAAGGGAGGCGAGTCCCCACACGTGACTGTGTAAACAGATTTAGGTCCCCACAAGTATAGTAATGCTAGGACACACACACACACACACACGCACGCACGCACGCACGCGCACGACACACACACACACACACACACACACACACACACACACACACACACACACACACACACACACACACACACACACACACACACACACCACACACACACACACACACACACACACACACACACACACACACACACACACACACACACACACACACACACCTTAAGCATTTAAGGCTTTAAGTGTTACCTGTAGTTGTCATAATCAGACTATATGTGTATTTGTTGCCCTTATTTTGCTTTGCAGCAGTTATTTGATCATTTTGATGTCACAATGTGTTATGAATACAATAGTAGCTCAAGGCATAACATAAACATCAAAACAAACAGTAGAGTGCTTCCTGCTGAAATATCAAAAGGAGATATTTCACTATTCTTTCTGACCCCAATGTCCTTTTCACTCTTAACTCTCTCTCTTTCTGTGTTCACATTGTGTTCACACACACACACACACACACACACACACACACACACACACACACACACACACACACACACACACACACACACACACACACACACACACACACACACACACACACACACACACACACACACACACACACACACACACACACACACACACACACATCTTCAAGCCATTTGTCAAATAATAATGGAAAAAATATCACAATCTTGTGTCCTTGGCTTTCTTTTAAGTGTGTTGTAGATTGTGTAATTACAGAGCAATTCACTCATTTCGGGTGACTTGTCTCAAAAGTAATACTTATAATTATTAGCTATTCATTTGTTACTGCTTGTACTACTTACTTGTTACCCCAGTAAAAATAAAGAAGGCTTTTCGTTGTAGTGTTAACAATCAATAAAGCTAAGCAGCATTTCCAACTTTAATACAAATAAACCAAAAACAACATCCTGAATAAATAAAAATGTAATTATATTTAAAGCACAAGATACTTCATGGATTTTTTAAACTTCTGTCTTACATTAAGAATGATCAGTTATCATAGCAACAACAAATACAAATGAGCATCCCAAAAAAGTTGTTAATATAATTTCTCTATCACGTGGCTCTCTATATGTTTATTTATCATTTTCAAGATTTGGAACAATTCAACTAGTTAACCAAAGACAAAAAGCTGCTGTTCCTTTGGTCTTACCTACTACTACTGCAGCTGCTGCTGTTGCTGTCTGACTGACTGACCTGTTGGGAGAGGCAGAACACCCACCCCTCCCACCCTCCTCTCTCTGGTCAAGCCATTAGCCACGAATAATGGTGCTGCTACCATCACAGCCAATTGTCTGGATGAAAAGCAGACTCTGCCTCACTTACCGGCGTTGTGTGTTAGCTTGTGACCGAACAGCAGGTTCAGGATCATAGTTTGTGATCAGCTCTGTGGTGCAGGTCAGAGCAGGATAGCAGGCAGATGACATTTCACTCAACAGGAAATGTTGGTGATTGATCACAGCAGAGACATTTCCAGGTCTACTGAAAGAGACATTTTAATTTGTATTATACTGATCGCCCGATACCGAAAATGAAGTTGTTACAAGTATACATCTTACAGTGCATGCAGAGGATATCAACATTCTGATACTGTTTTGTACTATATTTGTAACATCATATTTCTGAATATCCTTATAGGGCAACTGGTGGATTTGTGGTGAAAAGGAGAGCTAGGGAGAGAGAGGGAGAGGAGAGAGCAGTATCTGTTACCAGGAAAACTCCTACCGTTGTGTCACTGGGAAACCTGCGGGCAGATGTGATGCTGGAGTGATGCAGACACTGGACACTGAGGCAGATTGTCAGACACTGCGCTGAACACGACAGTAAGTGCTCCTGCTTGATTCTTTTGTCTGTGATCCAGAGCTTTTAACTGACAGAAGGCACTGCAGCATCCAGCTTTGCCTCTGCAAACACCCAGACCATGGTACTGCATCTCATATCATGCATAATTATGAGATTTGGATTTACTTAACAGCTGCTAAGGTTATTTTTTGATGTTGTAAAATATTTTACTAAATGTTGTAAACATGGTTTTGTATACATCTGCATTTGAAATAACTTTAAAAGGCTAGAATGTGAATGTGCACTGTTTACGCCATTCATTTTGCACTATGTGTTGATATACTGTAATTAAAACCACACACACTGACCGCACACACAGCCGACTCATAGTGTGTAAAGAAGTCATTATCTGCGCTTCCCTCACTGATAAAGCTGAACTGACTGTCAGGCTTATTCATCAGTTTTGAGTATCAGCAGTCTACACAGGGGTGCTGTGTTGTGCTTACTTTTGTGTGTATTGTGACACCATCAGTTTGTCCCACTTTAACCAACCAGGCATTTATTATTTGCCTGTTATGAGCTAAGAGCACGGTAGCCAGATGGGCGCTGTTGATCTTGTTAGAAAGGTAGATGAGAGAAAACCATTACCTGGACCACAGCAAACACACACACATGTGCACGCATGTGAGCGTACACATACACACACAGTTTTATGCATTCTACCATTCGCTAAGCTGCAATCTGCACACTGGTCTCTGCACCTGCTGCACTTAAAGTTATTACTGTGAGTGGACGGTCATAAAGAATTATTGCATGGAGTAATATAAATGGAAACTGGATAAGTTAGTGGTTAATTGCCAAGTCACTGTTTCTGTTAAAAAACTAAACAGTAAGCTATGAGTGCAGTTAAGTAAGAGTGAGACAGTAGTAGTAAATTCACATATATTTACATACAGGTTGGCCACTGATTGCATATGATAGGTGTAATGCTAAGTGTAGTTAGCGGCGCGCTGCCCTGCAAAGTTAATGATTGACCAAGCCTCTTACACTAAAACTATCACAGTTGGTTGCTAAGACCCCGAGGAGAGGAGATACCTTGGTTACAAAGAGATGATGTGTTCACATGAATAGATACCTGACAGGCATACACAGCGTACATAACATATGTGAAACCAATGGACATTTGATATATGCAGCAAAAATCAGGTGTGCTTTACAAAGATGATTACTGTGATTGCTCTGTGAATGGAAAATTAGATCATTTAAATGCACACTCACATATTCCTCTTCCGGTGTGCAGGCCGTTCCACTTACCATAGTTCTCATGCCACCAGCAGATTAGAGGCTTGTTGCAGCCCTGAAAAGATGGTGGGACTGAGAAACTGCTCTACATGGGAACCATTGCTACTCAAGGCCTCCTGCATTAAGTCCTGTGCCAACGGCTGCTCCCTGGGCATGACCGCACACCTTACCTACGCTAATGCTGACATAGAGTCTGTAGAAGGTGAGTGGTAGGATAATACATAGCACAAGTTATATCTATGGCAACTGTATTTGCCATCAAATCGAAGTTGGAAGGAACATGCCTCAATGACGTGAGTAAAATAACAACAAAATAAATCCGACAACTCGGAATTATCTTATAAACTACCATATTTTTCAACAAAAGAGCTAGAGCTGTTTTAGTGGAAAAACACTACATTTAGATTTATCATCATAGCATGTCTTGTTTTATTAAAATACATTATGAGGCATGGATTGTGGGCTTTACACCAGTGACTTTATTGAGACGGACTACTAGGACACTACTGGGAGGAAAATATACTGTATGCTGTAAATTGAGAAAGTAAAGGGATTTGAATTGACCCTTGAGTCAGTCACATCTGCTATTGGAGCTTACTGAGGGCAGTCAGGCTGATGTGGAGATGGTACAGTTGCAAGAAAAAGTATGTGAACCCTTTGGAATTACCTGGATTTCTGCATAAGTTGGTCATAAAATGTGTTCTGATCTTCATCTAAGTCACAACAATAGACAAACACAGTCTGCTTAAACTAATACCACACAAACAATTATATGTTTTCATTGAACACACCATGTAAACATTCACAGTGCAGGGTGGAAAAAGTATTTGAACCCCTAGGCTAAAGACTTCTTCAAGAGCTAATTGGAGTCAGGAGCAGGGCCACCCCTCCCTACAGGCCAATCACGCAGGCTGCATGGGGCCCCGCCTTGCGCAGGGGGCCCCGCTGTGCGCAGTTCTCCCCCCCCCCCGCGAGAGTGAGAGGTGACAAAGGGAGCACATCTGTAACCCGACACCGTTGCAATGAATCGACATCTGACCAATCACGGCTTTGATACGGCCACTGGTGCAGGTGAAGAGATGTCGGTGAAAAGACAGTTTCAGTCCGGCGCAAGCAAGAGGGAAAATAAAAAAAACATGAAGAAACTAGAGCATCACTCGAAGGTGGGTTATTGTATGAGTCAAATGTACAACTTGCAAATGTTGTATAAGTCAAATTGCCAATTGCCATATTAAAACATCAGCTGCAATTCACAACATGAAGAAGGCAGTCTCTGCAGAGCATACAGGCTAATGGAGATGCAGTTATTTCCAGCATTCTTTATTTACCATTCATTCAAGTATGTTATGCCTTTTATCTGCTAATGCACAGGAGGAAGAGAGATACACTGTCTGTCTAGTTGGCTTACATAACAGTTAAAGTTTACAGCTTAAAAAACATGGAGCATTTGTTCCCCTCTTATTCATTTTTATGTCAATTTGCACATTTCATGGTGATGCTCAGCCTCTCCCCTTAACTCCTAACAGTCATCATCATGTCAACCACAACACAGAGAAATACTGATAGAAATGTGTGTGTAGTTGTTGATACATTGCTGACAGAGGGAAATACATTTGAATACAGATTTAAGAAACATCAGTTTTGAGCATGTCATAAGCATGTTTTATCTTATCTATATTACAACTATATTATAATAAAAATAATATAGTATTTATATTATTGAATTGATTATTATTATTATTATTATTATTATTATTATTATTATTAGTAGTAGAAGTAGTTTATTTGCATTAATTATATTTTAATCTTTTTGAGGCTAGTATTTGACAGGAAATGCAGACGTATTCACCTGTAAACGCATACTGAACGACATACATGCACATTTACCATGTACCTCACTGTATAAAAAAGTAACTATGTTGATAATAATAATAAACAGGAATTATTTTTGCAAAGTAGCCTACTTTGTTTCCCAAAAAAATGTCGGTTGGGGGGGGGGGCCTCATCTCACAATGTCGCTTGGGGCCCCAAGTTGGCCAGGGGCGGCCCTGGTCAGGAGTCAGCCAACCTGGAGTCCAATCAATGAGACGAGATTGGAGGTGTTGGTTAAAGCTGCCCTGCCCTATAAAAAATACACACCAGTTTTGAATTTGCTATTCTTAAGAAGCATTGCCAGATGTGAACCATGCCTCGCACAAAAGAGCTCTCAGAAGACCTACCATTAAGAATGGTTGACTTGCATAAAGCTGGAAAGGGTTACAAAAGTATCTCTGAAAGCCTTGATGTTCATCAGTCCACGGTAAGACAAATTGTCTATAAATGGAGAAAGTTCAGCACTGTTGCTACTCTCCCTAGGAGTGGCCGTCCTGTAAAGATGACTGCAAGAGCATAGCGCAGAATGCTCAATGAGGTGAAGAAGAATCCTAGAGTGTCAGCTTAAAGAAATCTCTGGCACATGCTAACATCTCTGTTGACGAATCTACGATACGTAAAACACTGAACAAGAATGGAGTTCATGGGAGGACACCACGGAGGAAGCCACTGCTGTCCAGAAAAAACATTGCTGCACGTTTGAAGTTTGCAAAAGAGCACCTGGATGTTCCACAGGCAAAATATTCTGTGGACAGATGAAACCAAAGTTGAGTTGTTTGGAAGGAACACACAACGCTATGTGTGGAGAATCCAAAGGGTTCACATACTTTTTCTTGCAACTGTATATCAAATTAATTAGCTTTAAAATCAAGCTCAAATGTATAACCAAATAAAATAAAACCGCACATATTTCCTTTTCCAAATGCTATGCCATTGTCGTGTTAGACACTTTTGTCCAAAGCAACTACAAAATAAAGTAGCAAAGAAGACCTCTACAATGCCTTTCATAAAACATCTAATGTGCTTTTAAATGTATTCCATGTTTTGTAGTTTGATTACTTTCTAAATGATGTCTGAAAACAGAGTTATGAGTGTCAAACATTTGCTGTCATCTAGGTGTGTTTGTGTACCCTCTCGGAGAAAATGAGGTTGTGGTGGGCTTTGAGGCTGTGATAGCGGGCCGGATGGTGGGGGTCCAGATCCAGAGCCGAGGGAAGCTGAAGGACTGCTGTTTGGATTGCTGCCCTGGATCTGGTCTTGAAGGCCACTGTGGGAATGGCCGGGAGTGGGGGTGCTGCGGGAGCTCCAGCCTCGACATGCAGTGCACCAACGGTAAGGAGGGGAGGGGACATTTTCTATGTTTATAAAAATGGTCATTTTCTATAATAAAGTATGGACCGTTTTGCAGTGGTCTCTATAAATATAGCCAAAGTAAGTCCCTTCTCTGTCCTGTTTTAGCCTTTCTGAGGATAGAAAGGACAGACAAGGTTTGGCTGCCTGCCTAATGGTGAGATGGCGTTCACTTAGTACGGACGTATATCAACTTGAAGCGCTCTAATTTCTCTATAGCAAAAAGAGATTCAAGTAACCCTTTAGTAGCCTTTGATTATTTTGGATTTAAATGACAAATGATAATAATTGGGACTGTACAACAAACATTAGGGTATTGAAAAGCACTAGCAAAGAGTCTTTTAAGTTTTCTCATCCAGATTTAATATCATCCATTCCTTGTTGAATGTGTTAAAGTAAAAGCTAATGGAATACACAATACAAGTAAGAAAAGGACCTAAATTAAGATTAAGACGTGTTTAGGTATCTAATGGTGTGTTTCTGAATAAACAGTCTGTAGCCAATGTCTTGATATTTTGATTATAAAAAATACTTGTTTTTGTTATTGTTGATGTCTTGCCATAAGTAACCTATTGATTTGATGTGTTGAAAGTCCAAAAATGATTGATAAAGAAAGGACCTTGCATTTTGCTCGATCGATTAACATACATAAAATCAAAGATTGAAGATGTAGCCTGGTTATTGGATGATGTGAGTGACTGCTGTATTTCTACTTTAGGACATCTTATCCTGGACGAAGACCTTGAGAGAAGCACCTTCATCGTGGGCACAGGCCTCATTGGCCCCATGGATATAGTGTCTGTTATCATAAGCACCACACTTGAACTCCCCACGTTAGAAAATGGAGCAATCCGCATCATTTACCCCACATTGCTGACTCCGATCGTCACTGGCCAGATGACTACAAGCAAGAGTGAAAGTGGAGGGAAATCTGAAGAAACGGGGTATTTATGTAGCAGGCAACTTTGGCAGTTTCATTTAAAGCTGTGTAATTCAATGAACTAGCTTACTGCTATATTTTTGTTTTACCAGAAACTCCACATTTCTCTCCTCTTTAGACCAACCAGTTGTTTCAGTGCCAACTCAGGAAAACAGGACCGGGCCCTAGACTCTGAGCAGCAGTGTGCCCACGCCATCTTCACCAGTCCTGCTGCCAACCTGGCCCCTTATGAACTCAACTTCCAGCTGCTGGTCAGAGGGGCCTGTCTACTAGCTGGTACTGCACACTTATATCAAAAAACATACTTATTAAAAAAAAAAACACATCAACATCTATGATTTCCTCATTTGTATATCTTCTAAACTGATGTGTAGGACTGGAGAGCCCCACTCACGCTCTGAGGGCAGATGCAGACCCCAGTGCCAAAAGTGCCTCTGCGACCTACATCACCTTGGCCCAGGAGCATCCATATGACAGACACATAGAGATCATTCTGCACCTCAGTGGTGAGTTAGCACTTACCAGATTGGGTTTCCTTTCTAGTTCTGTACTTTTTGCTCAACATTTGAATGTTACCTGAAATGACAAACCTCTTCCACAGAACCTCACAGCCCATTGGTCATACTGGAGAGAGGCAGGCTCTCGTTCAGCCAGTACGAGCAGCAGATCTGCGCCCGCCGTGATTTCATTCGTTGCATTCGCAAAGATTCAGAACCTGAGAGGAAGGTTAGTACTTACTCATGCTGCTTTGAGCTCTCCATTTACCTTTGGTATCTCACATGTGTCCCCATGCTGGCCAAAAACTGCTTGAAAAAGCGTGCTGATGTTTCTCTTGGCTTGCAGCTGGAGTTTATGAGGAAGCGATACCACAAGGACATTCTGTGCAGCCCCGTCCTGATGCTCAACTTCTGTCCCGACTTGCTGCATGAGCCTCTGGAGCTGCACAAAGCCACCAGAGAGCTGCTGTTCCTTGTTGACCGCAGTGGCAGCATGAGTGGCACCAACATCCACCGAGTAAAGGTGAGCAGCAGGCAGGACAAAAACATATCAAGGAACCAGTTTAGTCATTAGATTGTTGCACATACTTTGATCTGGCCCTGTCCCTTCTTGTTTCTGCAGGATGCCATGGTGGTGGCATTGAAGAGTCTCCCCTCTGGCACCATGCTCAACATCGTGGGCTTCGGCACCACCATGAAGCCTCTGTTCACCTCCAGCAAGCCCTGCAATGATGTAAGTCACTTAGATGCTTTAATTATCTGAATCTGTCTTGTTTATTGATTTTCAGTAACCCAGGAATTATTTTCAGTGAAATAATACAAATGGAGGACTTGGACCATGTTTCCTGAAAGCAGATGTTTTTGCCCACGTAGGCCTATCTGTTCTATTTTCTCTACTCTCTAATCAGGCAATAGGTCAGCTTCTTAGGTTGCCTTAGTAGCAGAGTATCGGGTTTCGTCTAGACCAGGGGCTGCGAGGACAAACAGTCTTTGCACGGACTACCGACCATATGGTGACCTTTCATGCATTTTCACTAATGCACGAGATGTCCTTCCATCTCCTGTCCTGTCAGGCATGTTTGTCCACAGTGTGATTTGAAGTGGTTTCAAGCCAGGTGCTAATGTGTGTAATGTTTGCTCTCTCTTAATTAAAGATGTGCTGATTTAATTATTTGCCAGCCTCACAGGGTAATAAGGAAATCTGATATCAAACAATAAATTGAACTTGACAGCTGTTTGCACACGCTACCTTGTGCAGGTTTTCCCCTCACCTCTACTGTAGAATGATGGCATATATCCTTTTCTTTTTCTCTGCATCAGGTCACTTTGATGCAGGCATACGTGTACGTCCAGAGGATGAGAGCCGACATGCGAGGCACCAACCTGCTGGGGGCGCTGTCCTGGGTGTACCAGCAGCCTTTGCAGCGCTCACACCCTCGCCAGGTTTTCATCATCACAGATGGTTCCATCAGCAATGTGGCTAAGGTGCTGGAGCTGGTCCGCAGAAACACATGCGCCTGCAGGTATTACATTAAAATAACTGCCAATTAGACATTTAATCCATTTAAATCATGTGTGAAGAACGGTACAGAAAGGTGTCCGGTTGATATCCAATATGAGGGATACGCACACACCAATGGACATCAATTGAAGCGACTAGTTAACAATGATTTATTCTATGGTTGGAATTTTATAGGACATTAAATCACAGTGGGTGACAAGGAGGTAGAGAGCAATGGAGTTCAGTGAGTGCAGGCAGAATGAGGTGATAAAGGAAAGAGACACCATGTGGGGGAGAAAGGAGAGGAGGGAAGAAACAGAGGAGACACAAGCAAACGGCGGTCTTAAGGAACTGAGACCAAAGCACTGTGAAAGAGAGACAGAGGCATTTCTCTGCCCCGCCCAGTAATCCCGTTAAGTGCTCTCCTCCGCAGTAAGAGTCACGCCCCTCTGGTTTCACGAGGCCCTTCAGCCATGCACAATAACTCCATTTATCTCTCATTAGTATTCCCCTGCTTGACTGACTTTCTCCACTGTATTTTGGCTCTCTCTTTGCAGACCATCTCCATATTTCTTTATTCCCAAGACATCTCATTTAAATAAATTACATTTTGGTGCAACCACAATATGTTTCCATAAAATAGGTTTTGTATTTTTTGTAATTCTGGTTTCCCATCTTCTTATATTGCTAACAGTATGTGGACAGACATAGGCATACTCACTGCTTTAAGAGACAGAACAAAAGATCTCAGCCTTTTCAATTATTTTGTCCCCTGCACTTTTCAAACTCTCAATTAGCCAAATGGCTTGTGATCACTCTGAGCACATAAATAACAGTTCTGTCAATTTGATGGCACATCTTCTCTTTTCTTAGACACATGGAAGCCTCTGTATGCCATTAGCGATTCACAAATAGATACTGATGATTGCAAGAGGCTGCTGGTAAATGTGTTCAGATGGGAAAACATAGTGAGAGAAAACATTCAGCGTATAGTTCAGGCAGTGAATCAAATACCACTCTGTAAAAATACAAAGTGAAGATGATAATTCATAAAACACATTTTCTCAAAGAATGTGGTCAAATATAATGTTGTGTTCTCCTGCAGATGCTTTGGCCTGGGTCTGGGTCCTCGAGCCTGCAGGAGACTCCTGCAGGGCGTTGCCAAACTGACAGGAGGGACCACAGAGTTCTTCGATGAGGAGGAGAGACTCCAGCCCAAGGTCAGCAGCACGGCAACACTGCCCCCTATTGGGAAAAATAGAAAATGCAGAAGAATTACACGTTGAATGTTTTCCTTTTTGTCCCCCCTTCCTATTGTAAAGCTTATTTGGGTTTCATGAAAGGCGCTATATAGAGTTATTACCATCCAATACCTACAGCTTTAGTTCCTACACTAAGCATATCACAAGCTTTTGCCAATAAAAACGTGGGTGTTGTACTTGAAAAAAGTACATTTACTTTACTCAAGTACACTTTGAGTAAAGCAACTAGACAACCTTGACAAGCTACAGCAGAACATTACTACTTTTAGTACACATTAATAAATCAATCAACTACTAATGTAATATTACTGGACATTATTTCTGCAGAACAACTAGTTTTACTTTACTTGTCTCTTGTTTTGTTTTTATTTTTGGTACTTTTAATTTATATTGGTGGTGATAGTAAGATTTTTTTACAATGTTTTAAAGAAAAGAATATCACTATTTCTTCCACCACTGCCAGCTATTTGGTTGTGAAAATTAATAATAATCCTTTCAATTAAAACATATTCTGATCAATCTATCTCTTCAGTTAATCAAGTCTCTGAAAAAGGCGTTTGAACCTGTGTTGACTGACGTACGGATTGACTGGTATCTGCCAGAAAACATGGAGGCTTTTCTTTCACCCAATGAAATCCCTCCGCTCTACCCTGGAAACCGCCTGATTGGATACTGCACTCTATATGATATGACAAATATCAAAGCAAGAAAGACAGACGTATGCATTACATCATTCTTAAATGCATGTTGTGTGTGCATGGAAAAACAAATCTCTAATCTTACTATTTTACAGTCTCAAGGTCGGGGCTATAAAGGTGTACATCGCGGCTCCACGGGTTCAGTTTTTGGACAATCAAATGATGAGCTTTCTCCCCCCCGTGCCTCCGAGTTAATGCCTATGGTGACACCTGCAGATGGCACCGACTTGGAGGAGGCACTGAGGGAAATTTCCAGAGAAATCTCCTCTGAATTCCCCTGTGCCAAAAACACAGATCCTGGCACCAGCCCAGGTCAGTGACATATCAAAGGACCTTGCAGGTAATATAAGTGAACACTGGACATACCATTGTTGTATATGTTGAGCTTGTTTCTCCTCCCTAGGTGTGGAGCTGGACTGGTCCAGTGACGTGAGGAGGAGGATCCAGGAGAGCTCTTACATCCAAGAGCAGTATGTCCTCACCCGCTGCTCCCTCAGCAGTGAGAGGAGTCTGCAGACACAGTCCCACTCCCACATACACGCCTCGTCACACTCTGAATCCACAGGCGCTGTGTTTCGGCCCGACCCTCTCTCCTCTGGTTCAGTGTTGGAAACAGGCTCTCTACCCCAAGGCCTGGAAAAGATGGCCCCTCTAGAGCAGAGATCGTCCCTGTCTCGCTGGGCCGACTCTCCATGGCAGCCAAACCTCTCCGTAGAAAACACTGATACCGGGGCAGAAAAGGTTCAGTTGAATGTAATTGATTCACCCTAAAGTGGTTTTCTGTATTCTTGCAAGTTAGTGGTAAATGTTTAAGGAACATTACATAAAAACTACCAATGCAACTGCTACAGGTGAAAATCGTTGGAGAATCTATGATATACTTTTTATATCTGCACAGTCACAAATGTCAACAATAACATTGAGAGAAATGTATTCTGCAAAAATAAATACCAGTTTATCCACTATGAGGCAAACTAGAAACTAGTCGAGATTCCAAACTCTAACATAGGGCTGCAATCTCTTACTTCATTGCTTTTACTGTTGTTATTGCTGCTTGTTGAAAAGTGTTTTTCAAAAAAACACATCTCTCCCCCATGTTGTATCTGATGCAAAAACGGTATGCACATGAGCAAGACTGTTAGGTTCCAAAGAAAGATCACAAATACATAACAATCAGATGACCATAGGATCTTTCAATTTAAGTCAAATGGTTGGAGTGAAAATAAAATGGCAGTCTAACTTACTTTTTTCAACCTGTTCGATTTGTCCTCTTCTACAACCAGAGTCGGGGGCTGGATGACGTTGAGGAGACTCGTAGGAGACACAAGTCACTGGCTCGTTCAACCATGGCAGCGCGAAGCTTCTCATCTCCACAGGGCGAGCTGGAGATGCACCGCCTGAGGAGAGCTCTGGAGAGGGTCTCCTTCCACCAAACGCTGGGGGGCAGGCTGGACGAAAGCGATGGGGAGACGAAGCCCCCATCAAGGGGCACACTGTCTCACAGGAGCCTCACTGACTCCAGTAAGCCATTTGTACTGAGAAAAGAAAGATTCCTATTTTGTCTCCAAAAACATTTCTATCTCTCTCTCTCTCTCCTCAGATGGCCTCCTGTTCCCCGCCTCTCCTCTGGACTGGGACAGCTTCACAGACCCAGAGTACCTCTTCACTGCTGTCCCAGCTGAGGCTCCTCCACCAGGCCAGTGCCGCTCGCTCATTCACGGCCTGCTGAGCGGCAGACCTGTATCCTGGGAGGTCACTGTGGACCTGGGGCACCTCTGGACCCCTGAGAGCCAGGAGACACTGGTAACTGAGGGATGTGGAGGAGGGGAAGAAGAAAAAGGAGGTGAACCATGGGAGGAGATGATTCACCAACTGACTGCTCGCTCAGTGATCAGGGACTTTGAGAAAATGGCAGAGAAGGAGAACGACTCGGGACATGGTGAGGCTTCACTACCGTAAACCTTTATCTCACGTGATTTAAAGTTATTTAGACACTGTCTGTCTTACTGCTCTTTAGGTTCAGCTAAGAGATACCGCATGAAGGCTATCCAGACCAGTAAGCATTGTAACATCATCTGCATGTACACAGCCTTCACTACCACTGACCCCAACAAATGCCTGCCAGACAGCATGGACGTCGAAAACACAGGTGTGACACACTCATAGACAAACTGAGCAATTATATTATATATTTGAGTCGGCCACTCATCGTAAAATGTATTTTAATCACGGGAAATACTGTTCTGCTGATATTTTATATTGTCAAATCATATAACCCTGATGATTATGGGATTATTTCAGATTGTGTTTTATTTAGATTTCACAGGTACATTTATGCACACAAGGTTGCAAATTGAGACCTGTCTTTCGGCCTGTGTGTGTGTGTGTGTGTTTGCTTAGGGGTGCATTTGGGGAACAGGCGGAGTTTCCAGTCAGGTAGTCGCAGGCAGACAGCCTATTCTGTTGGATTAGGCAGACGGCGCACCAGCAGAGACAGTGAAGAGATGGAGGACACCTGCAACACTACCGGTAAAGAGACTGAATGATTACACCACCCATTTCTGTTGTCAGCACTTTAGGCCATCATCAATCTTTGTATCTCTCAGACAGAGATGACACCCCTGCCTCACCCTGTAGCCTTACATCCTGGGACTCTAGTAAGTATTGTCAATACGATCAGTGGAAACATTTATAGTGCAAGTGTAGTCTCAAGGTTAGAGGCGTCTGGCCAGCAAGACAGTTCTTCAGTTAAGGTCAGTCTGTAGGGAAGGAGAAATATCTCAACGACTTGTTTTGAAGGATCAATTCAAGCTTCAAGCTATCTGTCTCTACAGTCAGGAAATATCACTTTATGCTGATGACACAATATTGTTTAATGTTGTCTCTGCTGTCTCAGGCGTAGGGGGCAGTGCGTACTCTGCTACAGCCTCAGCAATAACAGGCGCATCATGCACTCGTTCACAGCGATCTATCGAGAGCAAGTCGATGGAAAGCTTCTTTGGCACCAGGTAAGACTTTCACATTCACTTCTTGTTATGTTACACTATTTAGGGGCCTTTGTAGAAGTGTTTGCTCTCAAGTTTCATCGGAGATAGCCTCTTTCTGTAATGGGTTTGTATTATGTCTTTATCTAAATGTATAGATATTCAAAGATACCCACCTCTTTCTGTATAATCCAGATTTCCCCTGGGCAGACTCAGGTCCTCTATTTCATCAGGAAAGCAGGTTCCTCTCAAGACCCACTGTCTCTCTGCAGAGACTGAAAAACAACCTGAGACTGAGGCTCCAGACTACCTGCCCCTGGTGAGACTCTTACCACATATAAAACTAAAGCGTGCATACAAATGTTTTAATTTGTGTATATTTGATGTCTTATTAGGTGCATTTGCAGCTGGCATCAGGCGCTTTTCTTCTGACAGAGATCTACTCGGACTGTGTTCAAATCACCCTGGACCGCCTGAAGAGGGCCTCCCCCTTCAGCCTCCACCGCCGCAGCCTCAGCCCACCCTTCCGCTGCACATATCCCAGTGCTCCGTCTTTATCCACCTCCACTAAGATTCCCGGCGCTACCTCCAACCACCATGTTACCTTTTCTCCTTCCTCGTGCTCCATAACCAAACCAACTTCACCTCCTTTCCACCACACTCCAGACGACACTCCCCTGATGCTGGAACCAAGGCTTCGCCGAAGACACCTGTCCGACAGGGATCCGGTCACATCACCAATGGACCCCCCCAGCTCTGAGGAGGGCTCCCTGGAGCTCTCTGTGGGCCCCTCTCAGGGCCAGGCAGATAGTGGTCGCGGGTCGGAGACAGATGTATTTGAAGTCTCTTCCATAGATCCAGCTGACCTCCAGGGGGGCAGCCAGTTGGCTCTGGAGGACCTGGAAGGCTCGAGTTGGGCCACAGCTGTGGCTCTGGCCTGGCTGGAGCACCGCTGTGCCGGGTTCTTCATGGAGTGGGAGCTGGTGGCAGCGAAAGCAGACTTCTGGCTGCGCTGCCAGGATCTACCCGAGGGAGTGGACCTGGCGGGGCTGAAGGGGGCCGCCAGACAGCTGTTCCTGCTGCTGCGCCACTGGGACGAGAACATCAAGCTCAACATGCTGTGTTACAACCCCAATAACATGTGAGGCGATGACGAGGAAACTGAGCCAGATCTACTGATATCATAATCACTTGTTACCAATGATAGTGACTCCTGAGAAGCAATGCCTTTTAATGGAAGAGTAAATCCTGTATTTCATCTGCAGGATAAACTAATGCCATAACCTAGTGCCAAGTTCATTCTAATAGTAAGTTGAACATGAAATATTTTACAAGTGTAAAACTTTATATTTATGTAAGAATATCCTTAAATGACATAGACCAAGTGGCCTTTTTCATCATGAATATATATATTGCTTTATGCAAACACAAAAATGCCTTTACCATCTGACTAGGATTTGTCTAGTCTATGTCTTCAGTTCATTTGCTAAGTCGCAGTCAGTCAGTGTTTATTTTCATTACAAGGATAAGTCCTTGATACACTTATTAAAAGTTACTTTAAGTAAAGAAATCATTAATTGATTTAATTCAACCATTTGTTGTAATGTTGTAACATACATACAAAATAAATAAAAAACTACAATGTTAAGTGGCATCTCTGTTTAATATAAAATGTCACACTCTTGCTCAGTCTACTGCCATTTTATCACATTAAAACAACCTATGTGCTTTTGAGTGCAGCAGTGAACCATTACAACTGAAGATGAATCCATTACATCACCAATCTGACAGACAAAGTGCCATGATTGTCTTAAAGCTTGTAGATCTATGAAAAAACAATGTGGCCTTGTGGTGGGGAAAAAAAACTCTTGCCCTGTATTCAATTAAATTAAAGCTTTTGTGGCGATATTCAAGTTCTGTATCATATTACTTTTATATAAATGATACAACTTAAATATTAATCTACTGCATTCTTATACCACGTACAAGAGCATTAGAAAACCAGATTAAAGATTTGGCAATGTGTAGTTTTAACATAATTTGTAGAAATAAAGCCTAGTATGTAACAAATTCTCTCAAAACAACAAAACATTCAAAATGTCCTCCTCAAATTCGACTCCACGATTCCTAAAATGTGTCTGAAAATTAAACCTGAGATCCATATTTTTTTCTCTTTTCATCTCTTCAACTGCAAGGAACTACTTCATCATGTAGGTATCTGTGTGCAGCACCCACACTTTAGCTTGGTTCACCTTTAGCAGTGAGCTGAGACGAGAAGCTTTGAATGGCTCCTTGTATTCACTTAAAAAAACAGTCTGTCACAGTGACCTCCCTCTGCACCGGTGTTGTGAGGACCAAAGAGAGGAGAGGAGCTGATTGGACCATGTACGACATCCGGTCCGATCAGCCCGCAGCTCACTGGCCTTTGTCCTTCTCGGGTGTTGGTTCTTCTGTTTCTGCCGGTGGGGCTGAGGGCAGCGGAGGGGCCAGCCACAGACACAGGAGGATGATGAGGTGACAGACGTGGAGGGCGGCGGAGCTGCCGATAGTAGAGGGGTAGGTGTTCCAGGAAAGCTCAATCAGACCCAGGATCAGTACCCTGAGGAGGAAAACAATATGGCATTAATGTATGAGTGACTGTGTGCTATAGGTGTACAAATAATCAGAAATGTAACTTTTAGTTTAGCATTTAGTTTAAAGGCTTTATTGTCATATAAACAGCTACAGTGTAGATATACAATGAAAGGGTTCCCAGGCTCCACCAACAATGCAACACAAATATATATAACATATTAAAATAGTATTCATAATTATTGTGCAAGAAGAAACAGAGTAGCAGCAGTGAGGTGTGGTCTGATTTGCTTTAGACCGGGCAGCACGATTCTTTTAATTGTGGTATGATTTATGATATTAGAGGATTGACCATTTTTGAAAACATTATCAGTTCCATTAAAAATATATTAAAATGTTAATGGGATTTGTACGAAACAAAGATTTCACACTACAGTTTGTAGGCCTGGACGTTACCAAAATACTTCATGAGCAATGATACTTTCACATATGTTGCCTTTACCAAATACTATACTTACAGTGATTTGGTCCAGATTGCATTTTCGATACAATTCCAATAATGTAAGCCGCATTAGTTTAGACTCCCTTACCTGAGCAGGTGGGCCAGCTTCTTGACTCCTCCGCTCCAGAGCAGGAAGGGCAGCGTATGGAAGTACCAGACGTAAAACTGGTAGTGCAACGAACGGCTGAAGCACATGCCAATGAAGTTAGATGTGAACAGAATCAGAACCATCTGTGATCATCTGTCAAGGTTTCACACAGCAGCTGTTGTATACTAGGAACATCCTTTAATTACTCTCTCACCGATATATTGTAGACATTTTAGCAAATCAATTCATTGACATCTACTAGGAGAAATTAAAAGGTTTCCTGACAAAACCTAATGTATCCGTTGAGGATAAATATTCTACAGATAGAAGCTAAACCAAATGCGAAAAAAGGATATGATCAACAGTGGTTTTCTGAGCGGGGGCTTTCCTCTTGCTGGGATCCTTGAGGAGATCGAAGATGCTTTCTCCTGGCCTGATTAGAAAAAAGAAATAAATATATATATTTACACTTGAAATAAAATGGTGTTAATTTCACTCCCTGGGATCAACTCTTGCTACGTAGGGGAGAGAAAAACTGGCACAACTTTACCACTGATTTATTCAAGTTCATATCTGTAATGCCAACAGTAACCTCTGTCTCACCTCTTCCAACGACGGAGAGCGAAGAGCAGCAGGGCGAGCAGGTGGGAAGCCAGCAGGATTAGGTGGAAGTACCGATCCAAGAAGAGCCATTCTGGCAGGAAGCGCCAGTTGACCGTCCATTTGAACATAAACTGACGGCCAAGATCAAACGCCTGGCTCATATAACCCACAGGATTCTCCAGGAGGAAAGGCAGACCTAGCAAAAGCTGCAGACAGATTCATTTATATACAGGGGTGCACATAACTTTTTTGCCCTGGTTCTCAAAGGAGCACCTGGAGATGTTGCTTGGTGCTCATCCTTGAAATGAAATAAACCGTAACTTTTGAGGGGGTCTTGACTTTATTTGCCAGACACACGGCACTGAACACACAGAGGTGAACACAGAACACACATGCAGAGGTGAACACAAGACAACATTAGCACGACCAGTAATCCTACAAGCTGTCATCACTACCCTCCTGACTGTTCTCCTGACTGTTCTCCTCACTGTCTTCCTCTCTGTCAGACATGGTAGCTGATGATGTAGGCCTACTACCTTCTCTCTGGTTGAGTCTGCGATTAGCTGCTGGTTTTGGGTCGAAAGTCTCTGTTGTCATCTTAGACAAGTGGATGTAATCAAATAAGTATGTGAACATAACCAATAACCTACCATAGCCAATAACAAATTAATGTAACTTATTGTATTTGTGTTATTTTACCGTAACATTTATTTATGCATTTTTTTTTTTATCTCTCCAGTTTTAAAGGATATTTGTGGTTACTGTCCTATAGTATACATTGGAATGATTTCAAACCTGTTTTATCCCAATAATTATAAAGGATTGCCTTGGAAATATGTGTTTACATAAATTGTGATCAAACTGTTTGAACTTAGACTAAAGTGAACTATCTAAACACTCAAGAGTCCTTTACCTCACTGAGCTGTAGTATCAGCCTCTCAGTCTGACTGGAGAGGACTCTCCCTCCACATTATTGTAGAAACATCTTCTTCTTATATCCGTTAAAGCAGCTAGCACCAGATGCTAATAACAACAGCGCCGGTACCGGGCGGTGCGCCCTTCTCTCTCTCCCTCGCATTTTGGCTGTGAGCTGCGGGCGCCAGATAAGCCAACATCCCCCATTTTCATCACTTACAGCGCCCATCGTACAGGGCAAATGAAACGTGTAACCGGGGTGAAAAGGGTGTTACATTTACTTAATTATGAATGTTGTTACATCAAGACCGAAAATTAGGATGAGCACCAACGGTCCAAAAGGTTTTTTCCCCTCCCAGAGCTGCCAGCGCAGCGCCTCCACAGATCTGGCGCGCGAGCATCTATAACGCCAGTGCTACGGGCCGATCCTGAGTTCATATGCAACTCGCAAATACCTTTCTCTCTCCTCTCTTTTCTCTTCTCTCTCCCCCTTTCTCTCTCAATTTTGGTACGCAAATGTGCCTTTTTTCAAATGACCCGGTGGTCCTTTTTTGGCGGAGGTGCGCATGCGCACCTGCGCACCAGTTATGTGCAGCCCTGTTTATAAATGATGCACTGCGATAGTGGACAACATTACAAAAAAATGTACTTGGTGTGCTGATAAAGCTTGCCTGGTTTTAAGGATATCTTACCTGGATGCCCGCACAGAGAGAAAGCTTGGGAATTGTCCTGATTATGCCAAACTCAGATATGAGGAGGAAAAGTAGTCCCGGAGCAAAAAGGAGCACATTCATTTTCACAGACACTGCTAAACTGTCAGAAAGAGAGAAAGATGAAGTTGTAATTTCATAATGTAAAAAAGACACAATCTGATATAAGTTTCACAAAGATATGTGACACTTCATCCCGAGAAAGCCAAACACATAAGAGTTGCATTGTGCTGTGAAGCAGTGGACACTTGCCTGTAAAGGCCGCAACCCAGAGTCCAGTTTCCATCCATGAAGAGGTTGATGGCTCCAAACAGCAGCATCATGGCCACAGGATCATTAAAGAGACGCAGCACAAAGATGGAGTGGATCCGATAAGAAGCACAGCACACAAAGAAGAACACGTAGGGAGGAACCTGGGGAAATTCCACGAAAAAAAAAATACACCATGTTTTTAAGGCAAAAAATTACATCAGAGGCATTTTAGAAGGAAACTATTTGGAAACAGAATACATAAGTACAGAGTATACAATACAACTCATACAATATAAACGGCCTATTTAGCAAACACAGTACAGTTCAGTGGTGTATCGCAGACAATGTTATCATGCCACATTGTACCTGAGGATGTTGTCACAGACTGACCTTCTTAGTGCGGTGGTAGATCCTGAAGACCAGCAGCAGTGTGATGAGGTAGAAAGCAGCAAAAAGGTACTGCGCAAGGCGGATGTTCACCCCATGGCTTGTGATGTAGTAGAGAACCGTAAAGATGTAGACAAAGCCAGCCGGGTACCTGCAACAACAAGGTGCTAAGTTATACTGCACTAACACTAACTACAAGTTGGAGAACTCTACATAATTAAAAACGTTTAAACTCACACCAAGGGGCCGGTGTCTCCTTTAAGCTTGGTGTAGTCGTAGGTACCATTGATGACTCCCTCCACCTCATCCATGTAGGCTTTCCAGTCTATCTCAGTGTCTGTGGTAAATAGAATACATCAGGGATCATAAAAGATGGGGAACGTTGCTGTTAGTGCTGTGCTGTGGTTATTTGTATATTTATTTGCATGTACATTTCTAGAATAAACATGTTTTGATTAATAAAAAAAAACAACAGTAAGATAACATGATGATTTCATTTATTTTATGACAGTTCAGCATGAGAATCTTACAGCATTACGTTAGATTGAGAAGTAAGCTACATTTGTCAATACAATCAATGACGTGGGATACATACTAATTGTTGGACTTTATGTGTAACGGTATACATAGCGTTACACATTTAAATTAAGATAAGAGTATTGTCATTAACAATAGTTTGCTGCATACAATTTTAGCAAGAAGTTGCGGAAAATAATGAACGATATTTAACACTTGAGCAGACATGTGGTCATGCAAGGGCAGTAAATTCCCTTTGACAGGTGGTAGTCGAAGTTAGTAGGTTTGCTAATGCTAGCTACTGAGCGCTTACATACGTTAAGAAACATAACAAAGCACCAGAGCATGCTAACTAGCCGCACAGAGCAGCTACTTACATGCTACTTTCTGTATGACCCACGCATTGAAACCGATCTCTAGAAACCACAAAACTGAAACGACCAGTAGAGTGTATTGCGTCTTGAACAGGACCAAATGTTTGTCCTGCCACAGTGTGTGGAGTTTCCCCCACAGGGGGGACGGGGAACCAGGAGACTTTCTGCGCACACCTCCTGCCATCTCGGCGGTGTAGCGAGTAGCTCACTAGCGAAGGAGAGACTGGAGAGACGTGGAGAGACGTCGCAATGTATACGTCATCACGCAGCGTTCCATAGGGTCACGTGACGTGGACAACATAGCTCAGCCGAAAATGTCAAGCTAGGACTTCAATTTTCTGACAGGTAAAAACAACTGATATTATAATAAGTCGTACTTGACAATTAAAAAAGATATACCTTTAGGCATTTCATATTTGTGAACATATAGTAAGCTAACGATACGGTTGTTTAAACAATGTCTAGAGGTCAAAACTGCTGCTTTATAGCTAACTTTAGCTTACCATTATTACAAAGATAATAATCCTACTGAAATACGTTATGTAATAAGTGGCTTGTTACTGTTGACAGCGAGTTACAGTTTGAGTCATATTGATGGTGTTAGCTGTAAAACAATTAAAGAGAAGTTAATGGGTCTTAATTTCCCTTACAAGCAATATGAACCGAAACAAACAACTGGCCTCGTTTAAAGAAATCAGGTTGTCTTAAAACAACATTGTGTTAATGTATTTCCAGAATCTTTAAAAAATACTCTATACATCTGAATTAGTCAGATTTTGAATGTCAACAGCTGAAGCTGAAACATAAACGAGGTTAACCCAAGTTCCATGATCATCAACTGAGGAGACTTTACTTCATTAAGTCATTTTTTTCATAGTAACATGACATTTGTTGTCATCACTGATATACAGGAAACAAAATAGATTATATTTGATCTTCTTTAATATCATGTATTCCTGCAGGTCTGCAGTGAGGAGACTCAGAGGGAATGGAGGAGTTTCCTGTGAAGGTCTCAGAGGCAGTGTGTCTCGGGGCCAGCCTGGCCCTCTCAGGCATCTGCTACTGTCTCTACAAGAAGAGCCGGACAACGCTAGATAAACTCGAAGTTAGTTGTGGTCCATCTGTGATTGACATAACCTTTCATATATTGTTTTAATAATGCATTTGTAGTCTTCATGCTGTCAAAGCCTTTCAAATAATTGGGATTAGTTCCAAAACCATGTAAAAGTCAGCTTTCACACACACAGATAGATAGATCCTATTTAGTGGAGGGCAATCTTCTTGTCTTCTTCTTATACTTTTTATTTTATTGGGCTTGTGACTGAGAACATGTCTACTTGCAACCTACAAAGTTCCAAATAACTTTGTAGTAAGAAGAAGGAAGTAAACCTTGCATACATTGAAAAGAAAACGCAAAGGCTGGAGACAAAGTATCATTTTGTGTGGGGGAAACCGTTTTGTTTCCCTTTTTCCCATCTTGTAAACCATTAGGTAATGGTCATGGCTTCTACTGCTTTTTTTTTTTTTAAACCTTCAAGTTTCCTTCCTAAGTGTTTGTGTCTCATGTTGTCAGGATGCTCCTCACTTCACTATAGACGGAAAACTCAAAGACATTCTGAAAGTTACTCCAGGAGCATGTCTACAGTATGCTGTCATCGAAGGTAAACATGAGTTGACTCTGACAAGAGCTGAACACTTGAAAACATATCGTATACTCTAACAGGTGTGTGTATACATCGTAGGTGCTGTGCAACCGGTAGGCGAGCCTCTGACCAGCTCCTTCCAAAAAGAAATATTTGGAGTGTTGCAGAAGGTCTTGCTGAGAGAACACAGGCTTGTGTGGAACAGCCTGTCACGCACTTGGTGAGTCATCCATCAATACAATATTAGCAGCATTATGATTCCACACATTTTGTGGCATCATCACTTTTATAGTGGACAGTTTAGATGTTTGACATGCAACAAAGGTTTGTGGTTGGAATACAACCAGGCACATTCCTCTGAGGTGGTATGCCTTAAATAGTACGTGCACTCCCAATTTAGGAAGGAGGAAAAACATATTTCTGCACTAGCCTCTGCTTTGAAAGGTTTGCGTTTCTGGAACCCAGCTGTGAAGAGTGGTTCTATAACGTCATGGTACACCACTGCTGTGCATGGTGTGGGAAAATGTTCTATTAGTTGTCAGGGCAAGCCCGATTTTAAGCTGGGGTTAAGTTACTTTTAACCATGTGGCTTTTGCAGTAGGACCCAAACCTGATTGCTGCCTCTGACATCAGCTACACAAGATAGATGAGACATCTTGGCCCCTGATTGAAAGCCTGTGGGTTTGGTTGAGGGCTATTACGAGCTATTCATACTGCATCTATATATTCTTTGCCTTTTCTGGCAAGTTCGTGTTATTAATCAGCAAGAATTTCAGAAATATCACAGATTCACTTTTGTAAGAGCATCTTAGGTGATGATGATGTCAATATTTGAAACATTTAATTATAATAACTTTCGACATGGCTTTAGACCAGGGGTGTCGAAACTACGGCCCATATTGAATCAGCCCTCAGCAAATTCAAAAGGTATAATGGAATATGGCCCACAAATTAAACTTGTGCTTGTCTTATATTTTCAATATATACGTACACATATATTAAACACTTTTTTTAAGTTGAAAACATTTTCTAACAAATTTAAGTTGAAAAGAAAAAAGCCCAATAACTTATTTACGCTTGAAATCTACCCTTCATATTTCCTCTTTTTATAAGCAATCTGAGGCTTCTGCTTTAAGGGATGAGCTGCTAACAAAATAAAGTAAACCCTCTGGAGAGCTGTGATGTAGGCTGTTTTTTTCTTCTTAAAGCATTTTCAAGTATCAAGAATAATTTACCCACATTTAATTGATTTTGCTAATTTATAACTTAACTTATGAGGCAATTAACTTCACCTCGAGTGAGGGGCCCAGCCATTCGTATTTTTCTGTATGTGGCCCTACTGTAGGTGAAAAAAGTTTGGACACCCCTGCTTTAGACCCTTCACTGCTTTCAAATTCCACAAAGCAGCTTGTACCAATTCCACAAAGCAGCTTGTACCGCAGGCTTTCAATTAGCCCAATATCAGAATATTTAGTTTATGTTTATTAAGGATCCCCATTAGCTTTTGCTCTTGACAAAAGCTACTCTTCCTGGGGTCCGACACTTAAAACAATACAACAATAATACAACAACATTCAAGACATAATTCCTGACATCATTTAGTGATGTCACTTCAGATGTATTTGTTTATTTATGTAAACATGAATCAAAATGCAACCCAAAATTGAAGTGCATCATGTTAACAATATCTTGTCTTGATTCTCATGTGTATTGACATAAAATATCTGTTATTCTTCGCCTGTTGCAGGACGGACAGTGAGCGGGTCTTGCACCAAAGAGTGACTGCAGTGCCCTTTGTAGTAGTGGGATCAGATGATACGGCCGTCAGAGTGCTGTGCCCTCTGCAGGCCTCTGGTGTCCACATGGAGACCACCCACGAGAAGTTTCACCAGGTCAACTACGGCTTCAGTGACATCATAGGACAATACCTCAGCGGGGAGAAGCTTAAAGGGCAGCTGGAGACAGAAGAAATGCTCAAAGTAAGTAAAATACCACAGTGAACTTCTATTACTCAATAGTAAAGTGACCACAAATAGTAACCAGGACTGTACATACATAACAACTGCACTGTCTTTACAAGACTTTAACCTGCACTCACATCTGAACACTTATGTACATATATTGAACATGTTCATACAAATGCTCAACTTGTGATATCTTGTTTCAATAGTTACTTTATCACTTTATTTTTGCTGTATTATTATTTTAACTTTTATTCTATTTTATCTTTACCTTGTGAATCCTGTTTTTCTTTCTGACACTGTTGCTGCTATAAACGCCTGAATTTCCCCACAGGGATAGATGAAGTTCCATCTTATCTTATCTTTTATTCACTTCACAAAGTATACTAATACAACTGATTTAACTGATCTTCGTTTCACAAATGTTTTCCAGGTGGGCGCAACTCTAACTGGTGTGGGTGAGTTGGTACTGGACACTGACGGCACCCTGAATCTCAGACCCCCTTCTAACGGCTCAGAGTATTTCTTGAGCATTACAGACTTTGACACCCTGTTGGGGGAGCAGGAGAGCACAGCTGGTTGGTGGAAGGGGCTCGCCATCGCCTCTGCTGTGGCGGGGGCAGGGGTGCTACTCTGGTTGGGCCGACGCTACTACAATAAACTCAAAGTACACTGGCAGAGGGAGAAGGAGAGGAGGGAATTTGACAGACTGCGGGCTGAAAACCCAAGAGCCCGTGCTCCAGTAGCCGGACACGAGGCCATCGGAAACGAGGAAGAGGAGCACTTAGTGAACGCCTGTGTGATCTGCCTTACTCAGCCACGTAACTGTATTCTGTTGGAGTGTGGGCACGTGTGCTGCTGCTACAGCTGCTACCAGGCTCTCCCCCAGCCCCGCTGCCCTATTTGTAGACAGAGCATAAGCAGGGTGGTGCCTCTCTACCATGTTTGAGGCAACTGTGATCACATGACCTCAGTGGAGCTTCAGCAACACACAAACTGTCAGCTTAACTCCTTTAAGTGCTGCACTCACACCACAGAAGAGCTACGCTTTGAAATTCACATTACTGTAAAGAATAATGTCATGATGGGATTGTATGTAATACAAAAGGTGAATTGTTATGACTTTCAGTTAGGTATTTTATCATTAATTAAGAACAAATGTGATGGGGGGTGGGTGTAAATGTGTGAACAATAGATGTTTATTTTCCTACATAATTGTTCTGTGCCTTATTCTGGTTATTTATATGGTGGCTGCGGTCTAAAGAGCGATTTAACTGTTTGTCTGGATGACTTGAGACTGCTCAGAAGAAGTAAGCTTGTATTTCAACCTCTTTCAGTCACATTTGAGTCATAGAAAGTTACATATATTTAGTGCCAAGACGAAGCTAATGACTTATTGACAGGAAATGTGTAAAATGGTGGTTTTTGAAACATATTTAATAAAGAATCACTCTGTACAATTTGTGTAGCATGTCTTCCTTATTGTCAGTGGCCGTTTCTCAATCGCAAGTAAAACTGCTGCAGAGCAACTATTTCAAGTATACTGCGTCATCGAGTGGCACCGAAGGACTGTTTAAATCATAGGTTTAAATGCATGTTAAATGCCCAGTATTCTGCGCCACTCTGACGTAGAATACTTGAAATAGTTACTCTGTACTCGCGATTGAGAAACGGCCTGAATCTCCATTTGTCAAAATTACGGATCCCATTTTGTTTTAGGAATGTTTTGAAACAACTTAGTTTATCCTGTTACATCAAACGTCTGCTCTTCTTAAACATTAGGAACGTAGTTCATATCTCAATAGATACACGTGTTCCACAGGACTTGATTCATTCATGATGGGTCTTATTATTTCTCCATGAGGCACACATGCTTGTTGACAGCACCTGGTGCCTGAAAAGACTTGTGTGTAGTGAGTCATCAAGCTTACTATTTCTGTCTTCTCTAAAAGGCATTACGAGGATTTGGAGCATGGCGGGTAGATGAAAAGCCACCTTTTGTTTCTCTTTTCGAACAGAAAGGGAACAACTAACAGTTGTGTGCTTGTGGTTGTATTGCGAGGTAAAGAGTGTGGCGTGAAAAAAGGAGCAGGTGGGAGACACAGGATCTCATAAATCTTCCCCAGCGGTCAGAAGGGTTCACTTTGACAAATTCTTCATGAGGTCTCTCAGCAGAACAGCAGCTGTGGCTCTGGGGGAGCAGACTATTACTGTAGCACCCGCAGACCTCTGAGGGCATGGGGGAGCAGTGTCATTTGATTGGATCAGTCCAGTTCAATTAATAAATACAAAAAGATCAAAGTATTTTACAGCAAAAAAGAATGGGAATAGTTTCACATGGGTCTTTGGAGAGGGTAAATACAATGGGAAATACTGTAATGTATGTATGTATGTATGTATGTATGTGTGTGTGTGTGTGTGTGTGTGTGTGTGTGTGTGTGTGTGTGTGTGTGTATGTATGTATGTATGTATGTATGTATGTGTGTGTGTGTGTATGTATGTATGTATGTATGTATGTATGTATGTATGTATGTATATGTATGCATATAGAGATACAAGTTCTAAACATATGAACTACGAACTACTCCAGGCTTAGTGGATTTCAGTTTGTGTAAATGATGATACGAGATTGGTGCCTCTACCACTAGATGTCCATCTTTCTTCACTTGAGTTAATGAGACACTGTGCTGGCTGACAGTGAGGGAAGACACTGGCTTCAGTGGATGAATTCGAAGTCACATGCAATTAATGTAGGCCATGCTATCCTGTTTAATCTATTCTGATAGCTGACAAACAATTATTTAATAATTAACAATGATATGATTATTCTCTAATGGTTTCTGCTTCATGGGTGTAGACCCATATTTGTGGTGATGAGGCTGCAGACACTAGTAGTTAAGTAAGTTAAAAATATATTAGGAGTGCCCGTTTTAAATAGAGAGATGTAATGGCAGCGTTAGCATGGATAGCTATTATCATTGCTAGCTATTATCATTGCTAGCTATTATCATAGCTAGCTATTATCATTGCTAGCTATTATCATTAATTGTATTATTGCTAAGTGTATGGAGTTTTCAGGAATGGAAATGTCAGTCCGTTGGTCCACACTGAATTGTAATTTGTACAGATGTTCCTGGTTATGACAGGATGAATCTTATTGACTTCAGTCAGCTGCTGACTTTTCCTTTCAAGCCATAATAAGGTTGGCATTTTCGCCTTTGGTGAAATGTCAACTATTGTATGCATTGCTGAGCATCAAAAACAACTCTTAGTTTGCCTGGCTTCTTGGGGTGGTCCACCCTGTGATGAGGAATGTACCGAACACTCTCTCCTTCATGGCTCTGCATCACCGTTGCTGATTATTTCTTGCATAAAGACTGTATAATGACCACTGCCCTTGAAAGGGACAGGCATCTCGTGGTGTCCATCTTTTTTCTGCCTTACAGTATGTTGTCTCTAAGGAGTTGCATGACATCACCTTGAGACACATAGTGCACTTTTGGTTGAAGTTTGATTCCAGGACTTTCAGCACATCCCTGGCTGTTGGCAATGGCATCTCTTTCCCTTTAACTCCATGCACAAAGCTTTGATTTTCCCTTTCTTCTTTTTTTTTAAATATATATTTTATTGAGCATTAAAAGTACAAAATATACAATTAGAAAGGGACAGAAACATAATACTCACTTTCAGTTTTTCTTGATTTTCCCTTTCTATCCAAGAGGGGATTGGCTGAGCCTATGATGCTCCCTCCGAGCACGGTCCTTTGCGCGAAAGGTTCATTTTCTCAGCCTGTGAGCAGCTAAGACCTTCTACCATCACATTAACTACTGCCAGCAGGAGGAGACAACAAGCTAAATGGATACTAATGTTGTCCAAATGAGGACAAAACAATATATTTAGCAAGATCTAGTTTTTCGTCAAGTCATACACCAGCAGTTATATGCAGTACTCAACAAACAATGAAGGTTACATTGGAAATGGCATGGCTCCAAATCTTTGAAATGTTGACACATGACCTTATGTGCGTGTCAGGGAGTAGTGGTGCAGCAGGGTGTTTCTTTACCTTGGCATTAGCAGGCACTCAGCAGACAGCAGGAGGGAAGGTAGAGGTGCGGTATCTCAGGAGAGAGAGCCATCACAGCGTGCCACAGCTCCTGATGCCAATTACCGCTGTCACCCATCTGCTTTGGGCATGCAGTGAAACGTGGGATAAGTGACCTACTTTGGGACAGTTGTGTGACTGCAGTGCTTCTCCTCTCATCAACAAACCAAGCGCTCCCCCCCTGAGGAAAGGCTGACAGCGATAGTATCACAGGCAACCACACACTGGTCAGAAATATAGATTTTTGTTTTGTTTGGCCGTTCGCTTTGAGCAAATTGCATGGCTCTAACAGCGCTGATGCACCGAGCCCAGGGATCTGAATCCAACCAGATTGTAGATACAATTGAGGTGGTAAGGTAATCCGGTAAGGGCATATTGCAATCTATTCCATTCTTTTACCCTTTAGAAACCAAAAGGAAATAGACACAGATCCCAAAATTAGAAACAGAGAGGTATGTTTCTTTACTTATCTCTTCTCTCACAGTATTTAGCCTTCCAGACATGTTGTTTTAAATGTATCTGATCAGGTTCTAAAATATTAATCACTGAGATTTCTTCTTCATGAGTACATTTGTGATCTGTAAGACCAAAACAATGAGACTTAAAACCTTAAAATGCTCCATGGAGATGAGGATACTTACAGTTGGTTCAGAATTCCGTCGGTTTGACAATAGTATCAACATATTTTACTTTACATGTTGACTTGATGCATTGTCATAAAAATACTGAAAGATGCATTTTAACGAACAAAAAAGATTACTTTATAATATTGCAGACAAGAGACGGACATTGTTGTGTTTTAATATGTATATCTATCGGTGCAAGTATTCAGATTGAAATACTATATTAGTTACTCTGTCTGTCTAAGTTAACATATTGGCATTTAAAGGGAAAACTACATATTATGTTAAATGGCCTATCAGCATTGTTTTAATCATAATATTTTATAACCAGATCATTGTTTTGAGTATAAAACCACAGGTTTTACCAACATGGTGCTAAACAATATATACTCACCTTTCCTGATCCCAGCGTTGCCTCCTCTGTGAGTGACGGAGGTGCAGCAGGCAGTGCGTAGTATTTGACATGCTGCAGAATGAGTCTGTGAGCATGTGTAGCTCAGCTGTGTGGTCACTGACTGAAGGAGCTCTGCCGACGTCCCCAGTATCTAGAGAGCAATGTGCTGAAAAACCAACAACATTCATCTTGATGACGATGAGAGCAGATATACAACTGTTATTCGCTCCATGAATACAGATGGTGGTGCCTCACTTTCTTTTGGTGCTCTTACTTACAGTTTTAGCTTTTCCAAAACACACACACAACCTGAGAGCAAGTCATCGATCGTGGCTCTTAGCTCTACGCTTTTTATTGGCTTTTTTACTCAGCTAGTGTAGTGTTCCTCAAGGAGGAACATAGTGTGTTCAACATTGTGCGAGTGTGCGAGTGTATGTGTGTGTGTGTGTGTGTGTGTGTGTGTGTGTGTGTGTGTGTGTGTGTGTGTGTGTGTGTGTGTGTGTGTGTGTGTGTGTGTGTGTGTGTGTGTGTGTGTGTGTGTTCAGCTGTGCCTGGCCTGCTCGAGGGGAGGGGAGGGGAGGGAAGGGAGAGGGTAAGTGACTCAGCATAGTGATTCATTTATAATTGGAGGCAGTGCTTCAAGAGCACACACACACACACACACACACACACACACACACACACACACACACACACACACACACACACACACACACACACACACACACACACACACACACACACACACACACACACACACACACACACACACACACACACACACACACACACACACACACACACACACACACACACACACACACACACACACACACACACACACACACTCTCTCTCTCTCTCTCTCTAAGGGTGGGTGCCCTTGTCAGAGATGATGGGACTGATTGAGTGTGCCTGGTCATTATTAAGGACTGCTGCCTGCTAAAGGGCAGGCTGGGATGGAGAAAGAAAAACAAGGGGACGACGGAGGAGGAGGAGGAGGAGGAGGAGGAGGAGGAGGAGGAGGAGGAGGAGGAGGAGGAGGAGGAGGAGGAGGAGGAGGAGGACGACGACTCACAGCATGCGGACTGAGAAAGATCAATTGAACTTAACAGAGGCGGACCAAAAGAGTAGTGGTGGTACTTAAGCCCACTGGAGTTCAGCATACGAGGCGGGGCGTTATAAGGAAAGGGGTACGGCGTTAAATCAGCGTAACACATGCATAAGTATATTTCCAGGAGAACTGCTTTCAACGAGTGTCAGGTGGTCAATTTCAGACAGGAGGCACAGACAGACAGGTCAGCTGGCCCGAGTTGTTAACACAGGTTTGGTCCAACAATAGGCCTTCTGTCTGCTCTTTATTTGAGATGTTATAAGACACCATAATGCCGTAAGGATGGGATGTTGTAGCAGAGACTGCAGAAGAGAAGGATGACCTTCAAATGCAGCTAATGTTGAATTTATACTGGCTCTGTCCGTGGTGCTGAAATCAACCATTCATATATTTCCGCACGAACACAACCAGGATAATATTATTAGTTTATTTAAATAATTAATCATTTTAATTTCTTAACTTTTAACTGCTGTTATTTCGCCTATATATGCTAATAATCTGCACTACTATTCATCTATTCATTCAGTACGAAAGAAGTACTGAAATCCTTTGTTAATGAAATGTGCCACATTCACATCAAAAATGTAAAAGATTTAAAATCTAAAAGTTGTAAGTAGCATATGTCACATGGCAATGTATTTTAATTATTCATTATTGCATGGCTTTAAGTGTAGTGTGTTTTATACCTTTTTATTGTGTGATTTTACTCTGAAATGTGTTTGCCTTTTTAACTAGTTTTAACTTCCTGCTGCATGCTTTTATTTTTGAAATGTTTGGATTGGCCTTGCCATGCTGATTGACAATGAGTGACCACACCTGGAGCCAATTTACACGCCTATAAAGGGAAGGAGAAGAGCAGCAGAGGACAGACGGAAACTGAGAGAGACGGAAACTGAGAGGCTGAAGGGCACAGCATGGCTGTGAAGTATTTTTGCTTAAAATACCAAATAGATCACCCATTGTAGCCATGCCTCATATTGCTCAAACCCCTCTTTTGTAGCTCTGTTAGACAAACAGGAGCTCAAATGCTTTTTCTCTTGCAGGTTTATCACAAGGGGAGTTCCTTTTTCTATTTCCTGCTTTTTAAACACGTGCTCGTACAGGTTAGCTCTGAGTGATGGCGAGGCTTTCTAATGTAAACAAAGACGAGATTACGTCCAAAACACGTCAGGCATTGTTTCTGATAGCAACTTTCTGTGGGTCCGCTGCCGATTTGACGTCAGATCGGCAGAAAATCTGTATCTGCAAGTTGGACCCCCCATTTTGAAAAGATTTGGGTACGGAGGAAAAGAGAGAGGGTTTTATTTTCCCGACGCACCGGGGACACACATTTATGTATAAAAGACATCACAAAGTGCATTTTGCATGATAGGTCCCCTTTAAGTAACTTTTTGAACTCAGAACTTGTACTTCTGTAATAGAGAACGTTTAAAATGTGGTATTAGTACTTTTGCTTAATTAGAGTATCTGAGCACGTTTTCCACCATTGCCTAATGGTAAATTTGCAGATTTATTCTACAGTAAACCAGCGTCACAAAAACTGACTGAAAGTTACTTCTTCACTGGTGCAATGTCATGTATTGACCTGAAGATGTCACTCTTGCTCCTCTAACTCTAACTCTCTCTCTCTGTCTTTCTGTCTTTCTTTCTTTCTCTCTCTCTCTCTCACACACACACACACACACACACACGCACGCACGCACACACACACACACACACACACACACACACACACACACACACACACACACACACACACACACACACACACACACACACACACACACACACACACACACACGCACACGCACCCCCCCCCCCGGATGGATGACTTCACCGTTCTGCCTGGGTTTCCTTTATGATCCCGGGATCTCCCACTTCCCTCAGCAGACAGCAGCCAGCAACACAGGCGAACACACCTCTCTCTCTCTCACACACACACACACACGTTGACTCTGCCTGCAGCTGCAAAACATCCAGAGACCACAGAGAGACCACAACAACAGCCGGACCTTAGACGCGGGTGTCCCCTCATCTACACCGAGTTACATTCAGAAAGGATCCAGCAGGACAAACACACCATCCTCTGCAGCTTGCACCAACAAAGGAATCTAAGGCTTTATTGGAAATATAAAGCCACTGGGGAAGACTTTTATCTACTTTCTATTTACTCTGGTGATCCTTCTTGAGTCGTGCCACTATGTCCGAGGTGCTGCCATACAACGAGGGGAAAATGAGCGGCTACGGGGCGGACAGCGAGGTCAGTCAGATGTCCTTTAGCTGCGGACTGCAGGACACGAGCGCCTTTTTCGCTGGGTCGCAGGCGAAAAGACCCCCAAAGCTTGGACAGATCGGAAGAGCCAAGCGAGGTAACGGATAGTGTAATATCACTTTGTCACAACGACGTAAACATGGCGATGGAAAACATGCAACATCTGCTAGGATTTATAATCAGTTTATTATAATGCTCTCATTCGTATAATCTAGTTTTTATTCAAATTGTGTGTGTCCATAACATTCGAGTCTACATTTAGATATTTCAAACACAGGGTAAATACTTCTTTGTTGCACGAGTCTGTTTACAGAGACATTATCTCCGTAAGGACACACCCCGCACTGTTCCCAAAACAATAGAAACCTGATGAAAGCCTGGCTCGTCGCCATTACCGGGAATGAGTTGGCTTCACCAAATGCGCGTACCCGTCCCGAGGTCGGGGATTTGCAATGCTTTCATTTGTATTTATCTATTCACCTGCAGTATTGTCAAACATGTGTTCTCCCTTGCTTTGGTTATTCAGTGTTCCCCCTTTACTCTAGTCCGTAAATACGAATCACTTGACCTTACAATAAAACACAATGATCTCAGTATTGACTGTGATATTATAGAAATGTCATCATGTATCTCTGCTGTAATGGTCTTAGTAAACATCCCCCCTTCTCTCCCCACTCTCTCCCCACAGTGGTCATCGAGGATGACCGAATAGACGAGGTCCTGAAGGGGATGTCAGACAAGTCTGATCCCGGCGTTTAAACACGAGCGAGTCTTGCAGACTTTTTATTTTTGATTACCGATTTGAAGCACTTGTCGGCTGTGCATGTTCGAGGATTGCAGGAGAATAACGACGGCACGAAGCGAGGATGGAGTGACTGACGAACGGCAATGAAAAGAGCAGAACGGGGGGGGAAATGGAGAAGGATGAAGGTTGATAAATGAAGATGACGGATGATGAAAGAAAGAGAGGGAGAGACTCTGGAAAAGACCAAGATTTATCATGGGATTGCTGGCAATTCTCCAAACGAATCCCGATTTTAAGTACTGCTGCGCAGCGAGGTGTTGAGATGGCGGACTCCGCTCTGTATCTAACCTCTGCTGACTTTAATGATGGATGAACTTGTCATTACTTCACGACCATCTATTTTTCCTTTCCAACAGCGTTGTAAGCAACACAATACTGCAACTGGAGACTGAAGCTAAATCCCAGCCCTATTTCAATAAGTTGTACAGTATAGGCTAAGCTTTCAGACGTCCCCCTTCCTCCCCCTCCCCCTCCTTTAGGCTTTGCTTTGTTGATTCAGTCAGCGACGGTGCATTCAAGGGAGCTGTCCGTTCAGCACTGAGCCAATGCATTCCTGTTGCTGCTAACGCTTTTTAAAAACAGACCAACCAAACTCTCGAGTCTGCTAAATAGAGGAGACACATTGTATGTAAAAAAAACATATATCCGAGGACGGTGCAATGTTAATATTTTCTGTAGTAGAAGCCCTGCTTGTTTTGGCCCTTAAAGAACATTAGGCCACTGATTACACCTGAACCACAGGCTTCTTCTTCTTCTTCTTCTTCTTCTTCTTCTTCTTCTTCTTCTTCTTCTTCTTCTTCTTCTTCTTCTTCTTCTTCTTCTTCTTCTTCTTCTTCTTCTTCTTCTTCTTCTTCTTCTTCTTCTTCTTCTTCTTCTTCTTCTTCTTCTTCTTCTTCTTCTAAAGGTGCAGCTTGGCACCTTCATGTAGCTGATTTAGACCTGCACATATCTCTTGTTCCCTTGTTTTTGTATTCTCAAATGCTCAGATAACTACAGAGGCCAGCATAGATTATATAAAATGTTTAGAATAAGTCATGAAATTGATGGGAAAAAAATTATGCTTTCAAAAATGTGGTTATTTTTCATTCGCAGTTATTTGTGTACCCTCTACAATACGTTGTTTCTCCATCTATTTGCATGAACTTTCACTCCGGTGCCAATGCAGGTGCCACTACTCTTACCCTGGCACGCTTCTTTTTTGACAAAAGTCATATTTGTATTTTTATATCTAAATATTTGTTATTTAAATGATATGCTAGTCTATCGTCTTACAATTCATCAACACAAATATTTCTACTTCAGAGAGGATATACAGGATGAGACTAGGCTTCATGGAGGTGAAGCTAAGGTTTTGGTGGACTGGTCTCATTCTATATCACCAGTCGGGCGTTTTTTAAAGACTAACTGAATGTGTCTGGGGTTTTGCACACATCAATGTTAAACTATTATTAAGAAATCGTATACTGTGACTTGAGCTTCGTTGATGAATTTGTTAGAAAATTGCAGTTTTAGAGTATATTGCACTGTTTACGAGTATCCTCAAATAACAAGTGTTATTTGAACGGTTTTGGACATTACAGTTTTTGTTTTTTTATTTTGTACCATTATTTTAAAGAAACTGGATATGGTTTGTTGTGCATGAAACCTTAATATTTTCAAAAATGAAACATCATTTTCTGAAGCAAAAAAGCATCAAAAATGTCATGACATTCTAAGAATGAGTCATTGTTATTATGATGCCATTTTCACTGTATTTGGTGAATTAATAAATGGTTAAAGAACATGTAAATGTGTTTCTTTGGAATTATATGTCCCAAGACAATTTTGTTTTTGTTTCACTAACAATTCAAAAGAAGATGACAAACAATACACTCAACATCAGAGTGGCCTGGGCCTGGAAAAAGCCAATGGGAGCACAGTGACGATCACAAAAATAAAAGGGAGAGAACACAAGTGTGGTTGTAGCATCAAAAAGCAAAAGTCCTCTTTGTAGCCTTTGAAGCCAGTCGCCATAATCTCAGTGACAGTAAATACTGATCCTTAATTAAAGGAGGAAGAGCGATCCATCTGTTAAGCTGTTAAACAGCTCGATGTCGGCCTACACTAGTGAATCTATCACACCACAGAGCCCTGGGGAGCCATGACTGACCACATGATCATCTATCAGAGTGTAGATGTGCAGCGTCCTCGTACAGTAGCTCTCACACAGAGACTGTAGCAGGCCAAACCCTCGTTTGGCTGGTGCACCAACACAAACCTACTGTAGTGTACAGTATGTCATGCAACAAAACCAAAAAAAACTCAGCATGCTCTGGGTTTATTTTTTCCAATATACTGTCACACAATGGCAAAAATCAAACATTGGAACCATTTATCCCTTTTTGTTGGCTTTTTGCTTGCTAGTTTCCACAAATTCTCGTTAGCAATACAATTGGAATGAAGGTGTTATCTTGTTCAGGTTTGTGTAAAACACAATAATAGTCAAACTAACAAACACACATAAATAATCTGCTTTGTATTTTTTTTATCAAATCAAAATGTCAGTTTTTTTATATTAGGTGAGCAACTCCCTAACTCCTTTTCTTAAAGCCTTAACAGATCTGTATTCTGATGTGGAGTCTGGTGGAGAATACTGCACGACATTGTTTGCCAACAGTGTCAGTCAGGAAATTGTGCCAGTTAAAATCAACCTTCTTCCACCTGTGGTACACAAACCTGCAGGCCATCGCGAACTCACTAGAAATTAATTTCCTTGTAATCTCACTGCAGAACTTTCCTGGAAATCATCCCACAGATATGATTTTCAGTCTCATTTGTGTATCTCATGTGTTTGGAATAACATCTATAAAAAGCTACTTGTTGTGACAATGCCTAAACAACAATCCTTGTGACTCTGAATTGCACTTCACTCTAATAACAGAACATCAGCAAACATCATCAGCGTAACCGGCCACATTTCCATCAGAGGGATTATTGAGTGTCCTGATAACAGGAGCACTGCACTTAGCAAAAACGTAGTGCGGTCGATCATGTTGTGTGTGTGTGTGTGTGTGTGTGTGTGTGTGTGTGTGTGTGTGTGTGTGTGTGTGTGTGTGTGTGTGTGTGTGTGTGTGTGTGTGTGTGTGTGTGTGTGTGTGTGTGTGTGTGTGTGTGTGTGTGTGTGTGTGTGTGTGTGTGTGTGTGTGTGTGTGTGTGTGTGTGTGGTCTGCAGTCATGGACAATAACACTTCTCACAGTAATGGGCAGCCCTGAGAGGCAGGAACTGGAGTGACATATTTGGGCAGATATTGAATTGTATCAGCTCTGCTCCACGCCTCTCTTCCGGCCATGAGTGTGATTGTCAACATGTGACCTTTCAAAGAAATTCAATCAAGTCCCACTACCAAAATGTCTGCAGCGCCAGCATTGCTATTACTTCAGTGTTAAACACTTTTTTAATTTTACAATTTTGCATTAATTTCAGGTTTAAAAATCCTACAGAATATTATTCAATCAAAACATTGCAAGACATTTTGGAAACACATGCTCACAAATGAACACTGGTGATATTTAATCTTAAGGTTACCATCAAAAAATCCCTTAAAGAGATCAAAACCAGTATTTAAATAATCCTATGAAAAGGCATTATCTCTATAGATGTATCTCTGACCTGTGCATTTTGACCCGGTGGTGACAATACCTATTGACGCAGCAGCCACTGTAAGTACTATTCTTGTTTAATTAGACTTCTCTATTTCAGTTATTCTACTCTGTATAATTGTTCTGTAGTTATTGTAGCTAAAAACGGCGCTTTTGAGAGAAATTAAATCTCAGATCTGATCACGTGAACCTCTTACACTGCTCTCAGTAGGAAATCTAGGCTGCTTTTAAATAGGCACGGCCTCTCAGCTGTCGCCCATCAACTGTAGAGAGTTAACTAATTAGAGGGGCGTGGCACCACAGCTGTGAGAACTAAGCAATCAGGCGTCCATTTTAGGTAGCTCTTTCTTTGAGCGTCAGACCGACAAAGACATTGGAGTCCTGCGGGAGTAAGACCGACAAAGACATTGGAGTCCTGCGGGAGGCAAAGAGGAGGCAAATCCTACTTTGATTGAGCTAAGTATCGCTGGTGTTTTATTTTTATTTTCTTTAGCTTTCTAGCCCCTCATGCTATAATCATGTGTATTTTCTCCAGTCCTGTTTATGTGTCTTCTCGCAATTATCACTGGCCCCGTGTATCTCGTAATCGATATAACCGGCCTGCTCTCGTCTATCCCACATGCTCCACTGAGATCCAACATCTAGTTTCAGGCGGCCTGTGGAACTGCCAGTCAGCTGTTCCTAAGGCTGACTTCATCTCTGGCTATGCCTCCCTGCAGTCTCTGGATTTCCTTGCTCTCACTGAGACGTGGATTACTCCATCCAACACATCCACCCCAGCAGCTCTCTCCACAGCATATTCCTTCTCCCATACACCCAGACCCACTGGCAGAGGAGGTGGCACTGGTCTCCTCTCTCTCCCAAATGGAGCTTTTCCCTCTTCACGCTACCTAACTTCACTCCTTCCACCTTTGAATTCCATGCCGTCACAGTAACCCATCCTATAAAATTAACCATTGTTGTTCTCTACCGTCCACCAGGCGCCTTGGGGGACTTCTTGGAGGAACTAGATAATCTCCTCTCACACATCCCTGAAACTGGTCCTCCCGCTGTACTTCTCGGAGACTTCAACCTCCAGACGGGGAAGATAGACGAACTAACATCTCTGTTAACCGCCTTTGCTTTCTCACTGTCTCCGTCCCCACCAACTCATAAAGCTGGCAATGTCCTTGATCTCATATTCTCACGGAACTGCGCTACTTCTAACCTCTCTGTAAACCCGCTCCACACATCCGATCACTTCTTCATTTCATTCTCTCTACCCCTTTCCAAACATAACAAACTAATCTCTTCTCATCCTGCACCTGTCCGCCGTAACCTCCGTTCCCTCTCCCCCTCTACCTTTGCCTCATCGGTGCTCTCAGCCCTCCCTTCCTCTGACTCGTTCCAATTGCTGAAAAAAAGGTTGATGATATTCGCTCTTCTTTTTCTGACTCACCTCTACTCACCGCTGGATCACCAGACCCTCCTTTCACCCACACACTGACCTCCTTTTCCCCTCTCTCTCCAAGTGAGGTTCTTACCCTCATTACCTCTGCCCGCCCTACCACCTGTCCTCTGGACCCTATCCCTTCAAACCTCCTTCAGACTATCGCTCCTGATATTCTACCATTTCTCACCCATTTCATCAACACTTCTCTAACTTCTGGTCACTTTCCAAACAGTCTCAAGGAGGCAAGAGTAAACCCTCTCCTAAAGAAACTCACTCTCAACCCGTCAGATGTTATAAACTACAGGCCTGTCTCTCTCCTCCCGTTCCTGTCTAAAACACTTGAACGCGCTGTCTTTAGACAACTCTCCTGCTATCTCCATCAGAACAACCTTCTGGATCCGCACCAGTCTGGTTTCAAGGCAGGTCACTCCACAGAAACTGCCCTCATTGCTGTCACTGAGGAACTGCACACTGCTAAAGCAGCATCCCTCTCCTCTGTCATGATCCTGTTGGACCTGTCTGCTGCATTCGACACGGTGAACCATCAGATCCTCCTTCGCACTCTCCAAGAACTTGGAGTTTCAGGCTCTGCACTTTCCCTCCTCACCTCATACCTCAAAGACCGTACCTACAGGGTAACTTGGAGAGGGTCCGAGTCCGACCCTTGTCAATTAACTACAGGGGTCCCTCAGGGCTCTGTTCTCGGTCCCCTCCTCTTCTCCTTGTACACAAACTCGCTCGGATCTGTCATTAGCCCGCATGGTTTTTCATACCACTGCTACGCTGATGACACCCAATTAATTCTGTCCTTTCCCCCGCTCAGAGACCCAGGTCGTAGCACGCATCTCTGCTTGTTTAGCTGACATCTCTCAGTGGATGTCCGCTCATCATCTCAAGCTCAACCTTGACAAGACTGAACTGCTTTTCATTCCGGGAAAAGATTGTCCCACTCTTGACCTGACTATCAACATCGGCACCTCCGTTGTTTCCCCGACCCAGACTGCAAGGAATCTGGGTGTGACCCTAGATAACAACCTGTCCTTCACTGCAAACATCGCTGCTACAACCCGCTGCTGCAGATACACACTTTACAAAATCAGGAGGATACGTCCCCAGCTGACCCAGAAAGCGACGCAGGTTCTGGTCCAGGTTCTCGTCACCTCACGCCTAGACTACTGCAACTCCCTCCTGGCTGATCTACCTGCATGTGCCATCCGACCTCTGCAGCTCATTCAGAATGCAGCGGCTCGTCTGGTCTTCAACCTTCCTACATTTTCCCACACCACACCGCTCCTCCGCTCCCTCCACTGGCTTCCGGTAACTGCTAGAATCCACTTCAAGACACTGGTACTTGCGTACCATGCTGCGAATGGATCTGGCCCTTCCTACATCCAGGACATGGTTAAACTGTACACCCCAGCGCGTGCTCTACGCTCTGCATCAGCCAAACGACTCGCTGCACCTGCGGCTGATGGGGACCCAAGTTCCCATCTGCAAAAACACGTGGGTTTGCTATCCTGGCTCCAAAATGGTGGAATGAGCTCCCCATTGACATCAGGACAGCAGAAAGCTTACACACCTTCCGGCGCAGACTGAAAACTCATCTCTTTCAACTCCACCTCGACCGATAGAATTACTAACAAAGAACTGCTAACAGAGCACTTATATACTAATAAAGGACTGGCTTATCTATAGCCAGTTGAGTAGCACTTGAAATACTTGGCTCTATGAAACCTGATGTACTTATATGATTCTGTTTTCTTCAAGGTTGTGTCTTCCTGGTCGAATGTACTTATTGTAAGTCGCTTTGGATAAAAGCGTCAGCTAAATGCAATGTAATGTAATATACAGTATGTCAAGCTTTGGCTGCAGACTAAGTTAATAAAATCCAACTCAAAGTGTTTAAATAAAATGAGATCTATTAATTATTTTTTAAATGTAGGTTGTCTGATCGAACATCGCAGGCATCAACTAAGAGCTGCTGTCCTCTTAAAGGCACACACATTCAGGCATGATTTTACAGCTTTCAGGGTCAGAGGTCAGTCGAAATGATCCGGAGCTGTGGATGTAGCCTGGGGTCTTTGTGGCCCCTGTGTCCTGAACCAGCAGATGGGCTGTGAGTGTGGGCCGTCCCGAGGTCAACACAAACACAGAAGCCTCCCAGAGGACAGCCACTATGTAACCACACAGAACAACTGGATGGAAGTACAAGCACAACAGACATGTGGACGGCTGTGCGCAAAACAAACAAAGGCTAAGGCAGAGTGCTGTAAATTACATTATATGAATGTTATTTATCACAACTAGGAACACACAGCTCACAGCAACGCTTAGCTCTATAGGTGCAGACTAAGCGTGTGCAGAGAGGACAAAGAGCTTTGATCGGATTCCACTTTCGCTCCATCCCGAGTGGACGTCCATTAATATTCCTCCTCCAGTTACATAAACCTGCCATACAGAACATAATGCCATTATGCTGCCCTATGGGATATGGGCAGACGTACAGTGCTGTTGAGAACAGTGGCTGTGATTTCTCTCAGTAATCACTGCACTAATGCAGATTTTCACTGATCAGAATAACTATCCCTCCATCTTATCTCCACAGGCTGAAGCCTAAAGATACATACACCCTGTCATAGTTTCCCCCATAATTAAGATGTGTTACTCTTAAGTTGTATGCTACTCATAAACGTAAGCATGCAACATGGCTATAACCAAATCATCCAACCTTTTACAACCTCAAATGTATATGTTGTTATGGAAAACTAAAAGAGTAGCAATAAATGGGAGTTGGGAGAAAGTAAAAGTAAACATTTTGTGTTCAATAAATGTTTTTCAGTCTCAACATAACATAAGATCAATGAGGTTGGGAATTACTGGTCCAAACCTCTTAATTTAGAGGTCAAATCCAAAATGTATGTGTGTTAATTAAGTAGTGTATAATTGGTCAAGTCACTGGAGAAAAAATGATGGGGAGACCGGCCGCTCCAACCTGCAAAGTAAGGATCATGGTACCACGCCATGTCAAGCAATTACAATTAAATACTTGTGTTTTTTCAGAATCAGGTTGTATAAGCACAGTCATTTACGTTTTCTTTTTATGAATACTAACATTAGATTTGAGAAAACAACTTTTTGTTGTTTAATATCTTTATTACTTACTAATTATAAAACATTACTACAAAAAACGGACAACAGTCTATTTGCAGTTAAACAGGCAGTTGTGCTGTCGTGATCCAGTGAGGCAGATACAACTCAGAGATGTTTGGTTAAAGCATTCAGTAGACCTTTTGAATTGTATGAGCCCTCACATAACACCCACACACCACAGCACTCAGAGCCAATCGATGCAGACAGAGAGGGCAGGGTGGTGACCGAGAGAGTAGAAGAGAGACAGAAAGACAGACAGGGATAGAAAGGCATTGAACATGCAGTAGATTAGTGTTGTTGCTGCCCTTGGGCAATGTAGCATGGAGGACAATTAGCAGCAGGAGAGACCATTCTGGCTCTGATATCTCTCACGAATAAATACATACTCTTTATTAAATCATAGCCTTAGACACCTGCATGCATCAAGTGAAGAAAACTGCAGGCAAGACAAAACGGTTTGTGTTTAATAGGAAATGATGACTAAACCTCTCCTGTGTGAGGCCTGCGCCCTTCGCTGTGGTTATATAACTGAAGTCCAGTCAAGTTACATCTCGCTGTCGGGGTTTCAGACACTGCAGATCAGTCAGTCTGACTAAGGGAGCGGAAATGTATCAAAATACACTTCTGAGTTTCAATGTATTCATATTTTGACAGAACAGAGAAAAACTAAACTAAGTGCAGCTGAGGAAATAGTGAGGAAGAAAGCATTATACTTTGGTGGATAATAGAGCAGAAACTCGCTCCGTTTCCATGTTGAGTGTTAAATCCATGAAATGTGTTTATGTCCCAGGGCTGCTGTACACCCTTTTTTATTATTGAAGATATTAAACCCACTGCCACATACATAAGCCCCCCCCTCCTGCCAGGCCAAAAAGGTCCCAAGCTGTGCTTTATAACCCTCCTCTTCAGGTAGCCAGGCCCCTGCACCCAATTGTCACCAGGGAAACCAGATAATAGCTGACAGGGTTTACCCAGAGACAATGCAAGGGTCTGGGGGAGAGAAAGGGTGAGATAAAGACCATCACTTAGTTATACATCTCAATATGAGGAGCAGTGTGTGTGCAGTGTGGATTTGTGAGTGTGGATGTTCAAGATAGGATTGCAATAGGGACGCAGGGTGAGATATTTGTGTAGGCTGACCAGGCCCGGTTCTACGGGGGTGCATAAGGGTGCATTGCACCCTCAAGTGAGTCGTTATGCACCCTCATTTGAAAAACGAAAACTGAAAAAATATATATTAAAAGTGAAAAATATTACATATATAATAACAATAATAATAATTGTAGTAATAATAAGAAGAATATAGTCAATGATGGACATCAGAAAATGGTTAAAACAACCAGCCCTTATCGCCAGCAGTAACACTGCATATACTGCAGGTAATAACAGTTCAGGTCATGGGGACATTACGTTACCCGCGGCCACTGTCGAGGACACTAACGTCCTCCCACCAGACTCGCCGGCTTTGCCCGCCTCGCACGGAGGCGGAGCAGCCGCAGCCGTCTTCATTGCCCCAAACACCGCCACCCCTCGGCGGCACGCATGTGCCAGAGGGCCTCGGCAAAACAGAGCCTGCCCAGGTATATTTAAAAAAGTACCCAACTCGCCTGTACAGTGGGGCAAGGCACTCATTTTGCAGCTCACGGTTTCAAAACAGAGATTGGCTGGAATATTCATGTAAAAACGATGCCATCTTCTGCTATGCATGTATTGTAGACATTTCGGTTCAAGTACGTCAGATGCCTTCACCACAACTGTACCAGAGTACCAACCGCTGTCTCCTGGTACTTATCTGAGTAACTCACTCACTAAAAATGAAATACTATATGACAGTAAAACAAGAATGCAGTTTGAAAGAGGAGTGATTTGTAAATATCCATAAAGAAAAATTAATACTGTTTACAGTTCTGTTTCATATGAGTGTTGAGAGATGTATCCATGGATCTCTTAATTTTGCTCTCAAAATGCACCAGATTGATGCTTTTAACTTCAATATTTAAAAAAACTCTTCCCGGGGGAGCATGCCCCCGGACCCCCCTAGAAGAGGTGAGGTCCACTCCCCACATATAAAAATAGCACTTTACCCCTGCACCCTCTCTAATCTCAGATGCACCCTGAGTCATTTTGTTCTGGAACCGGGCCTGAGGCTGACCAGGAAGTTTGCATCGGAGTTTGGTTCTTTCGACAAATGAAATTCTTCCTTTGGATTCAGGATAATTTCAGGAATAAGACCTTTGGCGAACACAAGTTTATGATACTTACATGATTTGTTCGACACGACAAGTCACCACCACTTTTATCATTTTTTAAGAGTGATTTAAAAATTCAGAAAGCAAACATTACCACCACTTACTGTAGCTCAGTGGTTCCCAAAGTGGGGGGCGTGTCTATATGCGCTAATGCGTAATGACGTTATTGTCTCAACAACCAATTGAGTCTCATTTAGACACTTGTTAGCAACAGCCTTTCTTAGCACACATTAAAGCATCCAAATGAACAGGTGGGGTATTTAGTGAACAATGTAATGTCAAATATAACAAAACGTTAAAATCTCTTGTGTTGACAGCTGACCTTATTTCAGGCATCTAACAAGGAACAATAAAACATTGACTTAGATATGTCAACAAAAGTGCCAAAAAAGCTGACTTCTTTTCAGGTTCTGACTTATGTGAACATAATTATCTTTAGGCGTAGCCCAGATAACTGGGCTAACTCCGCCTACTGAAGAAGATCATGTGATCAGAAGCTGTATCTTGTGATGAGATCAACATCAAAGTGAAGCATGTTACACCAGCTGAAAATCATGGAGCAAAAGAAGAGCCGTCTGAAAAATCACACACCTTTTTTTCCAAAGTCTTAAAAATAGGCAGTAATTAGATCTCAGTGGAGAATTAAAAATAAATGATTTCTACTCTATCAATGTGGTCCCCCCTGCTCTCTCTCTCTCTCTCTCTCTCTCTCTCTCTCTCTCTCTCTCTCTCTCTCTCTCTCTCTCTCTCTCTCTCTATCTCTCTCTCTCTCTCTCTCTCTCTCTCTCTCTCTCTCTCTCTCTCTCTCTCTCTCTCTCTCTCTCAATTCAATTCAATTCAAAGGGGCTTTATTGGCATGAAAGTTAAATTAAACATACATTTCAAATGTTTACATATTATTGATGATATATATACAGTGATATAATTACATTTCAACACAGGTTGTGGCATGTGTATACATATTGGGCAGCAAGGTGTGCCTTGTCTCCTTCTCCTAGGAGTACTCTCAGTCTTGAGAGGTCATCAACCTCCTTGAAACCTGGGATTACAGAGTTCAACTTGTTCCAGTAAACGCTCCTTACTTCGTTGAATGTTTGGCACTTCAGGAGGAAGTGCATCTCTGTCTCGGTCTCACCTGTCGTACAGTGACCACATGTTCTGTTCTCTTTTGGTTGCCAGGATCTTTTGAGTCTTCCTGTTTCGATTGCCAGTCTGTGGTCACTGAGCCTGTACTTGGTTAGGATCTGTCTCTGCTTTCTATCTCTGACAGTAGAGAGATATTCTGCAAGCTCGTACTCTCTGTTTAGAGCCAGGTAACATTCTAATCTGCTTTGGCTTCTCGTCTCGTCTTCCCAATGTTGTAAATAGTTGTCTTTACATTGTGCTATAATGCGTTTGACTGCGATTGGTGTTTGGAGAGTAGTGCTGCTGAGAGACTGGTCAGAATGGCTCTGAGAGGGGGCAGCTAGCCTCAGCACCAGCTGCCATAGGGGACTCTTTTCTGGGGTCAGCTCTTGGCTCTGGAGGGCTTTGGAGTGGAGGGTGTCTCGTGGGCTGGATCTAAGGTGGTTAAAGAATGTTAGTGCTCTCTTTTGAGTGTTGATGATCAGTGGGTATCTGCCTAATTCTGCTCTGCATGCATTTGTTGGTGTTTTTCTCTGAACACGTAAAATGTATCTGCAGAATTCTGCATGTAAAGACTCTGTTGGATGTTTGTCCCAGCGGGCATAGCTCTGGTGACTGAGTGGACCCCACACTTCACTACCGTACAGCGCAATGGGCTGGATCACACTATCAAAGATTTTGAGCCAGATTTTAACTGGAATCTGGACATTATAAAATGTTCTCTTAATTGCATTTAGAGCTCTTCTGGCTTTTTCTTTGAGTGCATTCACTGCCATGTTGAAACTTCCCGATGCTGTTATGGTTAAACCGAGGTAGGTATAACTCATACTATGTTCGATGATATGATTGTTTATGGTAAACTGGTATTTGTTCTCCTGACATCTGGGGCGTTTTTGGAAAACCATGACATTAGTTTTCTTCATATTGACTGCCAGGGCCCAGTCCTTACAGTACTGGTCTACTATGTCAAGCTGCTGTTGGAGTCCTTGTTCAGTAGGAGACAGCAGAACAAGGTCATCAGCATAAAGCAGACACTTCACCTCTCTATCTAGGAGGGAGAGGCCAGGAGCAGCACAGTGATCCAACTGAACAGCAAGTTCATTTATATATATATTAAATAAAGTGGGACTTAAATTGCAACCCTGACGAACGCCTCTTCTCTGGGTGAAGAATTCAGTTTGTTTGTCTCCAATTTTAACAGCACATTTATTCTCTAAATACATTGATTTAACCAGATCGTACATTTTGCCCCCTATACCACAATGTAGAAGTCTATAATAGAGCCCTTCGTGCCAAATAGAGTCGAAAGCTTTTTTGAAATCAATGAAACAAGTGAATATTTTACCATGTTGTGTTTGGTGTACATGTTTGTTAACTAAAGTGTGAAGGGTATACACATGGTCGGTGGTGCGGTGTTTTGGAAGGAAGCCAATTTGATTTTTACTCAAGATGGATTGTTGGTTAAGGAAATCTTGTATTCTTTTATTTAGAATGCTACAGAATAATTTCCCCAGACAGCTGCTGACACAGATGCCACGGTAGTTATTAGGGTCTGATTTGTCTCCACTCTTATGAATGGGGGAAATGAGCCCTTTGCACCAGATGTCAGGAAAACATCCTGACTGCAATACGATATTGAACAGCTTTAACACTGTCCCCTGCATCTCTGGGGTGCTGCATCGGAGCATTTCGTTTTTAATGTTGTCTGGGCCACAAGCTTTCCTTGGCCGGAGAGATTGTGTCTGTGTGGTCAATTCTTCCCAAGTCATTGGGAAATCAAGAGGGTTTTGGTTGTCTTTAATAGTTTCTTCTAATGTTTGGAGTTTCTCTTTTGTAATACACTGATTTGAATGTATTAGATTTATTGGTATGTCTTTGTACAAACTTTCAAAATGTTCTCTCCAGATGTCACCGTTTTGGATGGGTAATGCTTGTGGTTGTTTTGTGTTGAAGTTGTTCCACAAACCATTTGTCAGCGTTTTGCCTTTTAACAGGCTTCCGTTTTTGCTTTATAAGGTCAGCTTTAATAGCTGCCTTGTGAAATATCATATTGATATAATCAATGGCCATGTTTACACCATCTTTGGTAGGACCATATTGATTTTGGTCAAATAGTGACCTCTCTCTCTCTCTCTCTCTCTCTCTCTCTCTCTCTCTCTCTCTCTCTCTCTCTCTCTCTCTCTGCTCTCTCTCTCTCTCTCTCTCTCCTCTCTCTCCTCTCAGTCTCTCTCTCTCGTCGGTCTCAATCCTATTCTCTCTCTCTCTCTCTCTCTCTCTCTCTCTCTCTCTCTCTCTCTCTCTCTCTCTCTCTCTCTCTCTCGGTTTGCCAGGATCTTTTGAGTCTTCCTGTTTCGATTGCCAGTCTGTCTCTGCTTTCTATCTCTGACAGTAGAGATATATTCTGCCAGCTCATAATCTCTGTTTAGAGCCAGGTAACATTCTAATCTACTTTTAGTTTCTTCTTCCCAATGTTGTAAATAGTTGTCTTTACATTGTGTTATAATGCGTTTGACTGTGATTGGTGTTTGGAGAGCAGTGTTGTTGAGAGACTGGTCAGAGTGGCTCTGAGAGGGGGCAGCTAGCCTCAGCACCAGCTGACATAGGGGACTCTCTCTCTCCCTCCCCCCCCCCCTCTCTCTCTCTCCTAAATTTAAGCAGCAGAACACACAGAACCCTAGACTCATCTCATGTTTCCTCAACAAATAACACGCAGGGTGGGCTATCACTTGTATGAACATGCATCTGTGTCAAACACTGCATGTCTCCATTAGCAGCTTTTGTCTGGAATCTAGAGCAGACATGGGATGGATGCAGACAAGATGGGGAGTAAGACATACTAATAGACTTTATCACTGACTTGACATGCAGGCTGCTGTTATGTACTAGACAAGTTTGTTGTGCACATTGCGTAACACTGGCAGTACTGTCCAATTCAATATATTGTTAAGGACACTGGGGTGGAACATTGATTTGTTTTATTATAAACATCGTTAGAAAAGAAGCTGAGGAAATCTCCATGATGTGATGTTAAAATTAATACAAACCATCCCATAAAAACAATAAAATCAGATAAAAACATATACAAAACAATGTTAATGTTATACAAGAGCAGACTTAAATCAAGAATATGTAATGTTTGTTGACATTTTGTGTGTTAAGATCTGTATTTTGAAAGTGACCTTTTCTGTATTTGTTAACATGGCGGGATAAAGAAAGGTCAAAGGTCAGTTTGGGTAGTGTATATTTTCACACACCAAATTAACTCTTTGTTAAAAACACTTGATTGTTGGCTAGTGCCAGCGCTGTATTACATTTCATTTATTTAAAATAGTGAGTTGGGTTTTGGTTTTCCAAAGATGCTGTTATTTAGAATAACTTTTGTTTCATTAGTTTGGTTAGTTTGGCATTTCCATGTTGTACAGTCCCTAAATGTAAGAGACACTTTTGTCAATGGAAATGATCTCAAACATGATTCTCTCCCCGATTTAAAAACGTTTCTTGCTCCAGTTCTTTTTTTGGCATGTGACAACTGCAACATTTTTTTTTTTAGAAAATCCAGTTATGTTAAGTCAATATTAGACAGGAAGTCTTCCTCATCTTCGCTTTGTGTGGCGATCATGGGAGGTGGGGCTTTGGTGGTGTCCTCCAGTATCTTCTTCTCCAGAGCTGCATCTTCTGGACTGAGCCCCTCTCCTTTGGTCATTACGTACACAAAATATTCAAAGCCTTCTCCGTAACTGTACTCGGTAATCGACCAGTTGTACTCTGTGCGAGCATAGAGGCGTTTCCTGAAGAGGGGATTGGCAAACGTTACAGAGACAAAGCGTCCTCCTGGTTTCAAGCAGCGACTAATCTGGAAGAAAGAGAGAAAGAGAATCAAAATACATCACCACCAAGATGCACACCATTTTAATTCCCTCTGTCAATGCCAGCAACCTCAACCTCATCCTTAGGATCTCTCCAATAAATCGCATATCCTTGCATCGCTGTAAGCCTGAGCGAACGTTAAGCACGGAGATTTTCAGTCCACAAGTTTGGTTCCCTAGCCATGCAGTCTGATAACACGCTGTGACAGCACTACAACTTCCCCTCCATATGAATTATTGTTGTTCTGGGTCCATCAACACTCGGGTGTGTTCATCCTGCGTGTGAGGTTCACATGTGCATCAGGACCAGATCAGGACCCAATAAGCTTCAGAGGACTGCAGAGCTATGACAGTACACACAAACACACAATGTGAAAATTGACACCAACACAAGCAAGCAGAGACACATGTAGGTAGGCAGGGAGTTTCTCCAGAGACAGAAGTGTGTGGGAGTGAAGGAACAGAGTCTGCAGAGCAAGGAGCGACAAACCTTTCATATTGTACAACCAAACGTGTAAACTGGGTCAACATCGCATAGTTAGGGAACGGTCACAGGCAAACAGCAATAGGCATTTCCAGTCAGTGAACATTATCATACAGCCATACGGCGACACTTTGGTAATCAGCATAGACTGTATAGAATGTGTCCGTAGTCTCTCTGACATCACCCATAGATTTCAGTCAAAGCGTGATGGAGGTGGCTCCAGCTGTCACCATACACGGCCTAACTCACGGTTAATGCAACACATCAGTGGAGCAGACAGCGAGTGTCACACAGAAATCACTGTATTGAAGACTTGGTAGTCTAATTGTACCTTTTTAAAAATCAAAACGTATCTTTCACTGTTGAAGACCGGCAGTTAGGTTAACGTTGATAACACTTCCAATTTTCGATTGACTTGCAAACATTACCACCACTTAGCTGTAGCGAATGCGTAATGACGTTTAATGTCTCAACAACCAATTGAGTCTCATTTAGCCATTTGTTAGCAACAGCCTTTCTTAGCACATATAAAAGCATCCAGGTATTTAGTGAACAATGTCAAATATAACAAAATGTTAAAATCTCTTGTGTTAACAGCTGACCTTATTTCAGGCATCTAACAAGGAACAATAAAACATTGACTTAGATATGAGAGGACCAAAAGTGCCAACAAATCTGACTTCTTTTCAGGTTCTGACTTATGTGAACATAATTATCTTTAGGTGTAGCAACATAAAACATGCTATCAGTTCCAGATAACTGGGCTAACTCCGCCTACTGAAGAAGATCAGTAACGTTGATAACACTTTCAATTTTCGAATGACTTGTTTTGTGGCCTTGGGCGTCAGACTTCACATTCAAGATTTGAGACTTTCAAATTGGAAATCAACACCAAAAGTATTTTTTTACGAGCTAATACCTGAGGCCCTAATGCTACACACTCAATGTAGATACAAAAGATGGATGGATACAATATTGACAGGCTGCTGCATGGTCTCTGAAGATGGCTTGGTTTTGAAGTCAGAGGAGCTGGTCATGTCATACAACCAGGATTGAGTAGTTTTGGTCCGTACAGTAAAGTTGTGACCCCCCCCCCCCCCAACACTGTCCTGCAGTATTTGGAGAGAGGAGTCGCTCTGAAGCGAGCATGAGTATCCTGCTCTCCTCACATGATTCATCTTCACCAGCAAGCAGCCCGACCATGAATTATTCACTCTGCACTGTGACACGGAGGAAAAGCGAGAGGAAGGGTGCAGGGGTCTCTGAATATTGGATGAAATTAGTGGCTGATCTAGATTAGAAAGTGTCTGACAAAAACATGGCAAAGAGTCGAAAGAATGTACGGATGAAGCCATGAGTATAACAAAGAAATCAATCAGCTAACATCTTCTTCAACACCTTGTTTTAACTTTTCAAGACTTACAAACTGATCTTCAACATCATAATATAGCCAGGAGTTGATTTTAACCAATTGACTAAAGCTCGATAAAAACATGATCAACTTTTCCCATTGCCCTCAGACTCGTATATCCATATATATATATATATATATATATATATATCATATATTAATATATATATATATATATATATATATTAATATATATATATATATATATATATCATATATTCATATATGTTATTGTACAATTTCAAAGTTTTCAAAGTTTTTTCCCTCCAAATATTAGCAAAAATGTCAAGTTTAGGGCCAAAAAGTGACATCTTTCCATTTTAACCTTGAATTTAAATCATGACAGTTTCCTTAGAAGGCCAGATTTAATGACAGATTGCTGGAAATAAAAAAAGTTAAAGTCTGGTACAGGTGGAAGCCTCCGGAGGCTTTGGTGAGTGAGGTAACCGGAGGTGGGGTTAACAAAGGTCATCCTCCTTAGCCCACCACTTAAGCCATTATTCATGCCACGGGGATGTATGGGTGCACCGCAGGATGTGTCCCTGTGCAGTGTAACTTCAGAGCCTGATGTCACTGCTGACTGAAGGACCTACGTCACTGCAACCCAAGACCAACCTGAACCACAGCAGAGAGCTCGGCTTCAACTGAGACTACGTGTTAGCTCGGTCGACAGTCTGAGGATGGCTTCGACCGTATTTTGTTCTTTTGTTTAATTCTGTTTCAGACCATTTCAAACCAACTGACACACATAATGTTATCCCAACCAACAGCATGTGTTTCCAGCAGAGATTGTTAACCACGCTTGGCATGGACACAAATGTATCCTTATCAAGAGGAGGATGATACATTGAGTGTGGTGAGTCATACTGTATATATTTACAGTAGGCACGTGTACTACTACAAAAGCTCTGGTACTATCATCAACACACACATTGGAGCTTTTACTACGGTAAAGGCTCAACAGTGACAGGTCTGTTTGGTTGTGATGTTGTGAAAGCTACAGATACACATTTCATTTAAAGAAAAGCAAGAGGTCTTTTAAGCTCTAATGTATTTAAGAATGGAAAACTGGCTCAGGTAGAGTCGCTTTTCTTAATCAACAGGTGGAGGCCCGCTGGCTGTTCACCCAAACACTGGAGTAAGGAAACCACATCCCCAAAACACTGAGTCAGTTTTCAACATCCACTCTCAGTCCAACATCTGTAAGCTGATCCTAAGTAGGCCACAGGGCTTCTCCAAGAGGACAGAGGAAACCACTCTGTTAGCACCCATCTTCATACAGTCACAGAAACCATTCCTCAACATTCACGCACGCACGCACGCACGCACACACACACACACACACACACACACACACACACACACACACACACACACACACACACACACACACACACACACACACACACACACACACACACACACACACACACACACACACACACACACACACACACACACACACACACACACACACACACACACACACACACACACACACACACACACACACACACACACACACACACACACACACACACACACACACGACAGGATGATCTAAAACACGCAGGCAGCTTCACGGCCTCTCCTGAATTATGCAGTGTCGAAGTGACCTGCCCTGCCTGGAGCACGATGCAACAGAAAGGTAATAGGAGAAGTTTGGATACCCCACGAGGAATTCCAGGTAATCCCACTGGCGTTTTAAGAAGTTTAGAGATATTTTCATCACATTAATGAATTAATCCAATTAATATTTCCTTATGTGCCACCATACATTGAATTAGATAGGTTAGGTTTTAGGTAGAAATGATCAAGACGCTTGCACGAGAACGCTTGAAATATTTACTTTTTATATGTCAGACCAAGTCCCTGTGTGACCTTTTGAACGAGTGAACATTAAGATAGAAGCTGTCGGTGAGAATGACATTTATTCGAATCTGTAGGATTTCTTTCTCCAGCTGTGTGTCCTCAATATCTCCTATCCATTGCTTTGTCTTTCTCTCTTTACAGAACTGCAATAATAATATCCATCCTCTTGTATCTCCATTCTCTTCTTCCTGAGCTCATGTTGGCCTGAAGATACTGTACATGAGATAACTAATAGTCTGCGGTGGTCAGACGGGGACAGGTGGTCACATTGTACTCAGTGATATCACTCCGAAGGACCTTTGAGTTTCGTAATTCTGGGTTCATCTGAGATTGCAAAAGGTAAAAGGTTGTCGCTACTGAGGCAGTAAGCGCCCACGGTATCCTTCTTTCGTATTCCCCTGCAGCAAGACAGATGCAGATACTTAAGGGAAATTATAGTAAGAGTGACAGTAAGTAAAACAATAAAACCAGAGTGCAAAGAACACTACAAGCTTTATTGTTGAGCTTTAAACCACATCTCACAGCCTTCTTCTCAACCTTCAACCCAACTGGCTGTTAATGACCTTGATAAGATGAGGTTGAAAGCTACAAACAAGAAGGTGGATCTTGAATAAAGATTTCTCTGACAAAATGTTTATATTAACTTGTGATTGTCCACTTTTCATGTGTCTACTTAATGAGTTTTAAAACAAGCTAAGTGGCTCATGGAAAATACTGAGTTCCCTCCCTTTCCTATTTTTTTCTTGCATCAAAAGATATGATTAAATTAATTGCATGATTTGACAGAATCTTGGACGCCTTACTCTGTCTTGATTTAGACCTGTGCTTAAATCCATACATGGCAAGTGAAAAAGGGAATGTTTTTATTAAGTGGGGCAGTTGGTCCATTTCACAGAGTAATGAAGGAGGCAATGTGAGTGGTCAGGTTCAGCTGTGCAGTGCGCTATATTATGATCATTCATTTGACACAGACAAAAGACAAAAAATATCTCCGATATGACAATAGATGCCCTTCATCCATGTGTGGGAGGATCCAAAACACAAAATAGCTGCGAATATTATTTTGTTATTGTTTGTCTACTTCAACAGATCACAGAGGCTGTGTAGGATGATTAGTGAGAGGCATGTAGAGTGTGTGTGTGTGTGTGTGTGTGTGTGTGTGTGTGTGTGTGTGTGTGTGTGTGTGTGTGTGTGTGTGTGTGTGTGTGTGTGTGTGTGTGTGTGTGTGTGTGTGTGTATCACTGTGGCAAAGCTGATCAGTTGGTAGAAACAACAGCAGAGCCCTATCTCCATTCGGCAGACTTGTACAGACCACAGCCTACTGTCTCCTTTCGTGTTACTGCACACACACACACACACACACACACACACACACACACACACACACACACACACACACACACACACACACACACACACACACACACACACACACACACACACACACACACACACACACACACACACACACACACACACACACACACACACACACACACACACACACACACACACACACACACGCACACACACACACACACAAAACAAAGCACACATGCATTACTCTGCACCCGCTAAACATGCACGTTTAAACACACAATTAAACTGGGTCAAACAAAAAAGGGGTTTTTATTCTGGTCATTTTTTGTTTCTAGTTCTTAAATGAGCTTCCCCCAGTGTTTCTCTGGTTGCTAACTGGTCTCTTGTAGCTTCACAGACCCACCTCAATGTTTCCCCACTCTAAAGAAATATGCCTGAGAAAGCAACCTTTTCTCTTCCACTCCATTCCACCTCCACCGCATACATGTGTTAACGTCTTGAGGAAACGGGGACATGAAGTGGGTGAAATGAGTAAGGAGAGAAAGGGGTGTTGTGAAAATGAGGTCTAATGGCCAGTCTCCTAACAAGGCAGGGCTGCTTTTCCCACAAGGGTCCTGCTTCATGAGCCAAATGTGCAAATGCTATAAAGGCACCATCTGCCCTGAAGTAGCTAGTATAGATCTGCCTGAGCGAGTGGGCAGTTTCTGCACAAGTGTCTCCTTTGGGTTTGTTTCAAAAGAAAAAGCTATGGCAGAAAATATAAAAACATGATGTATAAAGATTCTAGCAGTTTTTACTAAGCGAAAGGGCTCCATATGCACACGATCAAAACAACATAATTCTGATCACACGGTTTAATTTATTCAGACACCTACTCCCACTGGAGGACTTACAGTACTTGGCACAGTGATGGATAACAGGGAGAATGTGAGTGTTGGATTGCTTCTCTTCGCTCTCCAACACTGCCTCCTCCATTCTGCCACCTTTCCTCCCCGAATGTCCCCCCTGCTACCCACCCTGCTGTCCTCCCCTCTCTTCTCCTCACCCAGCTCACACCCCATCACCTCCGCCCACCCACTGTTCTGATAAATTATACATCAGAGACCATTTCTTCTTTTCTCCCTCAACATCTATCTACCCCTGCTATAGGAGGGAAAATGGCTTGAACGGGCTCGGGTGAACACTATAGAAAGAGCTCACACTGATTCCAAACGGAGAACTCTGATTTAAATCGTAGGAGTCCGTAGGACGACAATAACATCTTGCCTTTCGATAGGCGCATCCCTCCTTCTCGCACCTCGCGTTGTCATGGAGACAAAAGTGTAGCGCTGGTCCCGGTAACATATGTAGGTCAGAACGGGACAAAAACACGAGGCAGCTCAACAGTGAAACTCACAAGTTCGTTAGACAGGGAAAATGCCGGACAGTTTGGATAGAAAGCAGCTAAAACAACACAAACTATGCTGATGGTTCGCCGTGTCCCAATCCAACGGTCGCAATTGTAGACCGATCATGTCACATCCGCCAAAGAATCCTCAAAATGTGGCCTTCTTTTTCCTGGATTTGGAGGACTCGTGATGGATCCTTCGTGGCCCAACATTTCCCAGGTTTCAATGCGCAATAACAATCAAATACAAAATGGCCTCTACTGGACTCAGCTTGGATGTATGGGCAACAGCAGAGGAATATCTTGAAATGTATTGAGTTTTTACTAACTTCAATAACTAACGACACAAACGTCAAACCCAAGGCGGCTTAAAACTTTCATTTACTGTAAAATAATGAGCCAGGTCCAGCCTGACACAACCAGTGGAAATAAACATCAACAACTTACTGGGAATATAATTCTTATAAGTGGGATAGCTTTAGGAGAATGCACAATAAAGACAAGGAATTACTATTGTTTGAAAACAAACTTCACACTGGGTCATGACTGAGTTTTCAACATGGAGATAACTAAAAGCTATGCCTTGGATATTTCCCTTAAAATGAGGGGAACGCTCGTCTTTAGGCAAATGTTCAACTAAGTGCTGATATTATGTAATTGTCAGTGTGTGTGTGTGTGTGTGTGTGTGTGTGTGTGTGTGTGTGTGTGTGTGTGTGTGTGTGTGTGTGTGTGTGTGTGTGTGTGTGTGTGTGTGTGTGTGTGTGTGTGTGTGTGTGGGTGTGTATGTGTGTACGTGGGTGTTATGTGTCCGTGCCTGTGTGTAGACCCCTGTCTAACCGATCTGCATCTTCAATTCAATCTTCAATTTAGGTGCCACTTTTTCCCCTTATGGCAATCTGGCACGCCAAGCTAAAATTAAAACCTCCTCTTTTATCAAAAACAGCCGTCTCTTGCTTTTTATCTCTCCTTTCTTCTTTGTCTCTCCCACTCCCTCTCACAGCCTCCTCACCCTTTATGCCTTCCCTTTTCATTGGGGACCAGAGAGGTTTGCTTTAATTACTGAACTACTTTTCACACTGACGGAGAAAGACAGAGACACACTTTGGACACCCACACACGCCCACTGTCACGCTTCCAGCACTGCTTTTTAAATCCCACACTCCCAAGCCTGTGTCTGTGTGTGTATGTTTCTCTGTGTGTGTCTGTGTGTTTCTCTGTGTATGTCTGTGTGTGTATGTTTCTCTGTGTGTGTCTGTGTGTTTCTCTGTGTATGTCTGTGTGTGTATGTTTCTCTGTGTGTGTCTGTGTGTGTCTGTCTGTCTGAGCATTTCGCATGTGTTCATTTTGCTCAAACTTTCCCTATCCACATGTACTACTTTAAAGCAGTCACAGATACAAAAGCAGCATTACACTTTGAATAATTATTCTAAATTAATGAAGCCATGTTTGCTATTCTCGGCGCAGTATGATGAAAAAATGATGCAGACTTTGTGAAAAACGTTGTACTGGATGGGAATGCACAGAGTCAGCATATGTGTAATTAATAAACTCATAAAGTTAAACTCTGAGGTATACGAGCCGCAGAGAATCTAGAGCAAAATATTAGCGGCTGGTACAGTTACACGTTTGGCTTCGAAATAGGAAGAGTAAAAGGAGGGGGGGGTGTTTCCCTTTTGTTGGCTCCCTCCCAATGCGCTGTTGTTTCCCCAGTCTCTAAATCTGACGCTACCTTTTAAAGCCCAGGACACTTATTACACTTATCAAGCTCTCGCTTGCACTTATATGTAATTATCTATTAAGTTATTGTGGGTAGACTGGCATCCACAGCGGCTGAGTAATTCGTTTATTGTAGCCGTTCTCTATTTAGCAACACTTGGAGTTTACAACTCACACTCCAGCTAATGTTTCACCACTTTATGTTATTAGGTTTTAGACTTAAACTGCCTCTGCATATTTAACAGCTTGGACAGAGTGGAAAAAGTCAATCAAAAGAGAGAGAGACATGGTGGATAGATCAAAAGCCAAAACAAAAACAACCACTTCGATAAAGTCTCAGCATAGCGAGCCAGAAATAAAAGGTTTGGCAGCAGCTGGAGACGGATGGAGACACAGTTAAGAGCGGAGCTCGGGAGAGGCAGAAAGGGAAGTAAAGTGGGCCAGTGTGTCTGGCTGCTGGAGGGGCCTCCCGCGGGACGAGGGGGGGGACAGGACAGTGGAGGCTCCTGCAGCACACTGACACAGTACGGTCCATTCAGTGGGCCAGTGGCACGGGGAAGCCTCTTAAACTGAAACCAACAAGCTCCGTGACACAAGAAACTGACCCCGGAACCAAATCGATACTTTGAATGTAGCTCTGAAGAAGGTAATGTCGGTACTGTTACTCTCACTTTGTCTATCTCAATATTAACATTACAAGAAATATTTGAGCCTTACTGTATGGTGGAATAAGATAAGATATAATGGCTTCCAGTATTTGTCACTTTTTATGAGAAAAAAAGTAAACCTTCAACCGAATGTGGGAATAAGTCAATATTTTGTTGGTTATAATCTGTTGGACAAGCATTTAAAGAATAACATGCAGGAGCCACTGTAGCATAGGAAGTGAGCTAACAACAGTGTTCAGCAGCTTTAAAACGGTTTTAGTTCCGCCTCTTATTAAACGTATTAAATGACTGTCAATACTTTCCATTATTGCCCTTGTGCCAACGGCAGCGTCCCTCTGTGCCCCTACTGCTTGTACTATTTTACCATTCGGATAAGTAAAGAAGAATCTGATTTGTCCTAATGTGATCTTTTGAAAAAGTGACAGCTCTTGTTTCCATATTGCGTTAATATTAAGCTGTACTAAAGTTGTAAAAGACGGGAGTTTTATGTTTGACCAATTCAGAGACATAAGTAACCCTAACCCCCAGGTCCCTTCAATAGTGTTTATTGATGTTTTATCTTCACGGACTACTGTCTACTTTCTAATGCTGCTTTAATTCTATTTTGAGATGTTTAAATTATAGTATTGTTTATTTCTCCTCATTAATTTCTACCTATGTGCAATGCCTTGTTTTGTAATGTTTTTTTTATGCTGCTGCAATGCAAAAAAACAAACAAATTGGTATCAATAAAGTACCTCTTATCTTATCTTATCAGACCGTTCTACCCACAGGGGCTTCTTGCACTCGGCAGAGGAACTGATGCCTGAGCCCCGTACAAATTCCATCAGTGAAAGAAAAATTGGCTTCATGCTGACTATGAATCCTTGAGAGTTACATACAAATGTTTTGCTTCAGTTTTACATCTCAATTGGCCACTTAAGTGCTACTTGGCAATAATTAGTTTTTATCAGCCGTCGCTCCCAGTGTCCCCCCCCCACAGGTCTCAACACACCGGAGACCTCTCAGTGACTCATCCTACAAAGGGTCAAAGGTTCACAACTCTGTGTGAGGGAAACCAAGTCATGTGAGCTGGTGCTTGTCAGAGACATCACAGTGAAAGGTCAGAAGACTCTGGTACATTAACTCTGTCCGTCACCGGTTCACAAACACTGCTGGCTCCACAGAGCACAATAACTGTCAAGATGGGTTTCTAGTGCTCAATGCAAGTTGTCCTGAATAACGGTAAACCTAATTTACGGAGTGACTGTGGAGAGAGCATTAGAGGTAGAAAACTGTTCTCTACAGCACAGGACTGCTGCAGACGTAGGCGGGCCAGTTTCCATAACAACCTGAAGAAAAAAAAAAGATATAAAAAAACCAAACAAGTTCAGCTAATTTATTCTTGAAGTTTGGGTGCAAGAAAGCAAGTCTGCTTATCTATTTTTGCTGTTGCATAACACATAACTGCAGCCTAAGTTGATAGTTCCAAAAGTAAAAATGGATGCTTATTGTTGTCACCAAACCTCCTTTATGTTCTTTTAACTTTATTCAAATGTGAGGCTGCCCCGTCATTTCTGTTTAGACAGTCGACATTTCCTTCATTCAGATGCCATGTAACATCAGCTGTTTGTGTGTCAGAGGGCCTGTTAATGAGGATGTATTGCCCGACTTTACAAACCAATGCTTTGTTTAAGGCCATAACATATAGGAGAAAAAGGAACACGCAGACGTTTGCCCGCTGTAATTGGCCAGTGATTCTTGGGGTTTGAGCCAAAACACAACAACATATAAGCAATTATATTTGTGAAAGCCAGCAGCTGTGTTTGATGCTCATAGTTTCAAAGGCTGCACGCTTTCCATGGACCAGCTCGGAGTTCTTTTAATGGATGTACATACTGCAGGCTTGTCCAAATAATAGAATTTCAACAATGCTTATTGACACATCAATCATGATTGTAAGGAATATTTGCTACGCCGACAATATAAGTTTCACAAATGAACAGGGATTCTAAAAGCTTCTGCTTAGTCACCTCAAAGCAATGTTTATTTGTCAAAGACAATGCAGACCTGGTGGTGTTCTCTGCTGGATTTCACAAATGAGGCAAGTTTCAAGAGTGTGAATTGACTTTAATGACACATGCAAAAGAATGGGAAGCAGTGATTGTCTGCAGGGAGCAGAAGGGTTTGGTCCTTTAAATCGTCAATCAAGGAATGTGACAAAGTGTGATTTCAGCTGTTCATATATAGACATGTGAGAGAAATGGATCTGAACTGAGCCTTTACAATGTGTCCAACTACACTGCAGTTATCTTCCAACTCTGAGCCAATGGGCAATACGACAGCACTATATTTTCCCAGTTATACTGCCAAATGTATAAAGCAGCTCTTTCTCCTCGCACAAAACCAGGCCGGGACTCATTAAATATTAGATCATAAAACTGTTCTTTAACTGTACTTCTACTGTCTCATTATACAGCAAGTGGTGCAGCCTTCGCAGTCAGGCAGTCAGCGCTGCACACTCAGGGGAACGAGTGATGGGTTCGAGCCCAGTGTAGTGTGACTGTACTGCATGTGAGGGAGGGAGGGAGGGAGTGGGAGGAGGAGCTGGATCCATATCAAGCAGGGAGGACTACTGAGAGAGAGGGGGTGATAATAATACGTACAATTGCAGACTATAGGGTTAAAAAGATTTGATTGGTGAGTCCCTCGCTGGTATATCAGTTCTGCTGCATCTCTTAGGGCAGGTAAACATAAACCATTATTACTTTTGTTATGTAACTCTCAGCAGAGTCCATCAAACCAGAGTGATTAAAGAAAGCTGTGTGGGTGTGCAGGGGACTAATATCACATGCATTTCCCTATATCAATTATTTACGGAGTAGTTTATACAACTGCCTCATATCAGGGCAAAACTCACTGCCCCACAAGCCATATTAGCAAAGGAGAGCACTCCCAATGCAGCAGCCAAATAAAAAAAGAATTACAAGGTAGTCTCTGTCAACAAAAGCTGTTGCTGGAAAATGTACTGTACCTGGTGTCTGGCCAACAAGGGAGTGTGATCAGAGTCTGCCCAGAGGCAAACAACATTTACAGGGAGGAGGAAGGCTCCAAAAGAGACTTGGCTCCAGTCTGAGTGGCAATAGTACTCTCACAGCTGCTGTTCAACCACACCTTGTTGGTGTCATTAAAGATGCCTGGGGTGGGATTCTGGGAGGAGAGGGATGGATGAAGTTGTTGAGGCATATGGTGGAGTGACTGTTTTAGCTCTGTAGTGTTTTTCTACTTCCACCAGGTTGGACTGGCCTCCCACAGTGAGTAGAGTAGTAGAAGAAGTTGATGTTGAAGTGACTAGAGTGGGACTGAGTCACCGGCGATTAGGCTTTAATCCAAATGTAATAGCCAAGGGAATTCCCTAGCAGTTATACTTCAGCATCAGGAGTGACTGAATCAGCAGCGACCCACTTTTAGACAAACTGGCGGGTGCAGAACAATATGCAGCTGGTTTGGTTAGCTGTATGTCCTGATGCAGTTAGTTGCAATGCATGGGGCCAAACACTATGTTGACTTTATTAAGGGACTTTAGCCAATGCTGCTTTTCCGGATAATATCTTGCCGAGGGTCATGAATGATTCACGTACCGGTACAATAAAGGTGACGAATGCAAAGTTCGTGAACAAGAAATTGCTGAGATATGATCTAAAGAAGCTTAGACGTTAGTTGATAGAACTGGGTTTAGATTCAAATGCTAAAAAAAGGGTATTTTGTGTGTTGATACCATAGACTGTATATATAGGTTGATAATGAAGATTCATCTGGGACCTGAATAAAGATGTTTGGATTTAGAGTTAACTTCATAAAGGATATAACTCTGTATCACATGCACATCTGGTTCACTGCTAGATTGTATTGCTTCAATTTCAAAGAGAAAACAAAGAGGACCACTGCTGCTGCTGCCGGCTGCACATCGTGTCACTGTAAGTGCTTTCTGCGTAACAGACAGATCAGTATTCCAGCTCCAGTTTGATAACTTATGTAACTTTGTAAATTCTCATTCCTCTCTAGAGCACAACAAGACAGAGACAGAGGGTGTCGTATTGTCATACTGATATTCTGTACACACTGTGAAGACCACTGAGACAAATGTAACATTTGTGATATTGGGCTGTATAAATAAACATTGATTGATTGATTGAACAAGAACACACTGTGATATACTTCCTGCATCTGAAGACTTATTCTTCAGTCACCTCCTTTTACTTTTCAACAGTTCCATATAATATAATATAATCATAATGTGGCATAATGCTATAATTCAGAATCTCAAAATGTAAAACAACAACAGTCTGATGCTTTAGGATGATATACAATTTAATTTAGGATAAGATTCCTAGTAGTATGTTGTCACATGTGCCTTGAGTAGAGTTTACTTCATATTTTCACCATTAGCCTGATTTCTATGGGCAGTAATGACAAACAACATCAAGAGTGCTTTTCCCAGAGTAACACTGCACATCAGTGCCTAAAGCAACCAAAAAATAAGTAATCAAAAGACTGAGCGCCTTTAAATCCCTTCGAAAAATAAAATCCACCTCATTCCTTTTTTACTGTTTGTGGCCCATGCAGTGGCTGGACAAGCTCACTGCTGCGTGCCGTTTGTCCGACCTTAAAATGTCACATCCAATTCAACAGACACTCAATAGTGCCTCACCCTCGCTAAGTACTAGTGAACTGTGGCTATTATTTGATTTTTGTGTCGGCAGTTGATCCTGCGGGCATAATATGTAGCTGATACAGACCAGGTCAACTGGAGCACTGGATGGGGGGGGGGGGGGCTGAAGCTCGCTCCCACATAGGTCCCCTCACCCCCCTGATCCCTGGAGAGAAAGTAGTTCTCCGTCTCAGAAAAAGAAGATGGAACCTTTAATTTTATACAAGCTATACTGTGCAACCAATGGTCATGATAAGGTTTGAGAGCAATATGCAGCAGCCTCTAATTCTGCAGTGAAATTATATTTTAGTAGTAGTAGCAGGAGCTGGTACCACCTAAGCAGCAGGCGTAACACGGTCGCTCCATCACTGTCGCACCTTCTGTTTGTTTGCGCTCTGCTTATCTGTCACTTTTTTTTCCCCGATTCCCTCTGTCTGTCTCTTCATCTCTCTCCGTCTGATCGTGGACTGGATGAGCGACTTGGATTCAAGAAGCTGTGATTGTTTTGTGAAAATTCAACGTGGCCACAGGCTGTTGTTTTTCATAATTAAGTACTGGAGCAACAATGTGACTACAAACAAGACACACAACAGACTGGGACTCTCACACCGCCGAGCTGTTCCAACATAATCCTCATGGTCATAATAAATACAGGTCATAGTAAACTGACCACATACAGTAGACCCAAAGTGGATGCACAATAGGGCATTTTTAAATGTTCTCAACATGTAAGAGAGCAAAACATAACCACCCCCCTTAACACCTGAGCGCTTTTCTGTTATCTCTTTATTCTCGTCTATTTCTATATTTGAAGCGACATAAAAGCCTGGTCTGTTTTTTCTGGTCCTGCATCATTTGGCAAGTGGAAGAGTTATTTCTAGCCGAGGCTATCTGTGCATGATGCAGAGGCTCAGATGGACAGAACATTGAAGATTTGTATAGGAAGGGGAAAGAGAGGGCAGAGAGATGTAACATATCACTCATTAAAGACGGACACATGTATTTTCTGCATGTTGGTTAGCATATAAGATTAGAGATTTAAAGTTTTGTGTTAGATGTCAAGTAAACAAAGTGGATATGTTTTTTTTGTATCCTTTAAAAGAGTGTTAATAGAGATTCAGGAAACTTTAAAAGTAATTGTTGTTGTCTAGTTTGAAACTTAAATGTACTCATTCTTTGAACACAAGCTAATAGTGATATTTAAAATTACTCAAATATTCCGTCAAAATGTACTCAAATTGCATTAATGTATGCACCAATTCATATTATAGGAGGCGTGTGGCGCAGTGGATAGAGCCTTGGTGTTGGAATCAGGGGGGGACAGGTTCAAACCCCACTGCAGTCAGCATGTCGTTGTGTCCCTGAGACACTTCTCCCCAAATTGCTCCTGTGGGGATTGTCCACAGTATTGAGTATGTAAGTCGCTTTGGATAAAAGCGTCTAACAAGTCAAATTTAATGTATTATTATAATGACAATGTTTCTGTGGATTTAAAATGCATATTTAAAAGCTTCAAATCAAACCCACAGTTTCGTCTTAACTTCAGTAAACAGGAGGCGACAAAACTAACTTTCCCTTTTTCCCGCACACCTCTCGCCTGGCGATGGCTCGATGGGATGCACTGCACTGTCACCTAGTTTCCATGGTAACCTGTTGCTATGGAAACAGGCCCTGGAACAGACTCGGTGGAGATTGTGTTGCCGGAGAGGAAGAGGGAGGTGAGGATAGAGAGGCAGAAAAATGAATAACAAAAAAAAACTACGGGAGAGGAGAGAGAAAACAAAATGGCTATAAAGTGTAAAATAACGCGGAGGAGCTCAACACACAGGTAATATCCAGGCATAAACACAACCTACTAATAACAAGAACTTCAAGACACAATTCACTTTGAACCTCATCTTCTGACATTCAGGGCTGGCTAGTTTATCACTGGGATACTTTGGGATGTATGATGGTGAACATGACCCCACATTGGAGAAAAGGAGGGTGCAGCCTTATAGACATTCATCTCACTCGTCTGTTGGCCTTGTACAGCAAACATTACATAACCACTGTGATGGCTGATCGCTGGCACTACAGACAAACGGAGTGCACACTCTTTCTCTGCATGTTGTACTCTTTTTATCTTTGTGAGGACCAATTACAATGTTGAACATTCAGGATAAAGACATCTGAATTGTCGTTTGTTTAAAGATATATAAATACACAAGGGGTGAGGGTTTATTAATAGGACGAACATTTGTGTTAAGCATGTAGTCCTGGTGATTTACCTTCAAGAGAAATAATAAAATGAGAGACCTTGAAAGAAACAGAAAAGGGTTGTGTGTGTGTGTGTGTGTGTGTGTGTGTGTGTGTGTGTGTGTGTGTGTGTGTGTGTGTGTGTGTGTGTGTGTGTGTGTGTGTGTGTGTGTGTGTGTGTGTGTGTGTGTGTGTGTGTGTGTGTGTGTGTCAAATAACTGAAGCTAGTTCTATGAGTCACCTTTTCTGGATAAAATACAATGGTCATGTAACAAGCACACAAACTAGAGAGGCAAGTGGCAAACAGCTTGATTGGTTTCTTACTGAACAAATAACAAGGAGCGAGCGCTGAGTGATGAAAGGTAAATCCAAGCCTGACACAGTCATTTGCAGATGTCCGGATAGACAAGACAGTTTACCAGAAATTACGCACAGACCAGCCTTTGGACTACATCGGATTTCCCGTAACGTCTCCTTGCACACTCACCACCCCCTCCTCATCTCCATCTCGCTCTCTATCTCTCCCTGGCTGAAGTTGGACTGCAGCCGGCTGGGTTAGTCTATTTAACTGCTGTCACATAGAGAGCCTTGGAGCATGTTGTGTAGCTCACTCAGTGACAGACAACATGGACAGCGACTGGCAGGGAGCACCATATGACAGATACACACACACACACACACACACACACACACACACACACACACACACACACACACACACACACACACACACACACACACACACACACACACACACGCTACGAAAAACTGCACTAGAGAGTTCAGTCGGACGTTCATGGCTGCAACACAAACACAAGTGTGTGGGAAATAAACAAATCTGAGAGCAGAGATGTGCAACAGGATGTGAGTTATTAACTTCACACTCAAAGAAAGAGCATGCAACCCCCACTTTGCTGTTGTCATTATAAAATTGTAAGATAATTTTAATGCATTTAGTTATGTAAATGTATGTACATGTATGCCACATTACCGTGGACCCACATGCAGGGTTGGGGTTTGTTTGCAGTTTAGTAAATCTGAATTTAGTATTGAATCTTATTCCTTTTTAATCAGTTATCTAAGAATGAGCACCATTATCGTTTACAGTTGGTAGATAGATACCACCTGAAAAGGACTATTTTGGGTTTGGGACCAGAAAGTTCCTAGAGTCTCCTCCAGTTGCTAAGCAACAAGTTCCAGCTAAATAAATAGACTGGCACCTAACCCCCGTAAACTGCGATTTGTTGTTTTTACACTTCAGTTTTTGTATGGATTAAAATAGCTGTTTCCAGTTTTTATGCTAAACTATGTTAGCCACTTGCTGGCTGTAGCTTCATACGTACAAACATGACGGGTGTATCAACACAAATGGGGCAAAAATGGGAAACGAACCACAGGGAGGATTTACATAGTGTTTATTTTCTTAAAGTTTCTGATTACGTTTCAGTTGCACCTTACGTTGAGGATGCAATTTTCAACAGACTGGAAATACATGTTATGACAACATCCAAAGACAACCACCGACAGGAAGAGTTTAAATAGGGAGCAAAAGAGAAAGATGGGCAGTGAGAACTTCAGATGGTCAAACCAAGAGAGGAGAAATGAGTCCCATTGTTCTCTATGATTCGTCACAGTTGCTTCAGGCATTACTGTTTTCTGGGGAGGTTTGCAGCGACTTCGATTGAAGGAAGTGAAGGAGGCGATTTAATTAACTGATTGGGAGTATTACACAACTAAACATCTCTGTGAGCCGTTTATAGCCAAGTGACATCTATCAACTCTTCGTATGCAAGCTCAAGTTGATGATTGACATTGATGTTTGTGAAGTGATGACAGTCTGATTATATATTTGATCTGCATCTAACATCAATGGTGGCAATGAGGCCATAAAGATTAAGTTGTTTTATGAGGTTCAAACAAAAGTCAGCCATCTATAAGTGGAGACGATAAAAACATGAAGTAACTTTAGGGGTAATGAGGCCTTGAAATACAGTAAGTAATTGAAATAGTGCCATTTAACACTTAATATCCAGGAACAATTTAATGGCTAATATACTTATAATCTAAGATTTGTTAAAAGCTATTTTTTGTAGGGTTGTGACTTGATTGACGTATTCCTCTATCCCTTAATTCTGTTGGCACAGCAACCATAGTAAAAAAAAAATGTCACATACAGACTGATACAGTGTGTGTGAAGTGCAGTGTCTGCCAAAAAACCTGCTGACAGCTGCTGGCAGCGACTGTGCGGGTGTATGTGTCTCTGTCACAGCATCCCACTTCTTCCAGCATGGGAGGTGTCAGTTAATACATTTATAATTGTTTGTAGGTTGTCATGAAAGACCATTTTGAAGGGCACTTTTTGGCACAGAAGAAATGCAAAGGACTCTTTCTACACATCTGTGTGACACTGCAGGACCCAGGGTCACTTCTTGGTCGCATGTGTGCCGAAACATTTTATTTCCCTCTGTGTGTTTGCAGGTTTTTTCAGTGTCCATTCAAGTATGTGCAGTGTGTGTGTGTGCGTATCTTTAGCACTAGAGGCCAGCTGTTCAGCGGTGGGATCCCTGCACATCTGGCAGCATGCACTGGCCCGGAGTGGAGAGGGTAAACTGCATAAAACTATGATGAGAGGGATGGGAGAGGAAGAGGAAGAGAAAAGATTAAAGACAAAGGGTGGTGGCAGAAGGCTTGAGAAGATGAAAAGATGATGGATTTAGCTCCATGAAATGAGAAATAAACGGATATACACAGTGAGTGTTCGAGAGGGACGTCAACATACGTTTAAACACACTTACAGTATGCACTGCCTTTCTTTGATTCCATTTCTCATCCAGAGCAACAACATTTGAAATAAAGTCATTGGGGTTGGTTGTGCAATACATGTGTTGGCCCTAAAATGAGTCCTTGTAAAGTTCCTAACCTTATTTCGAGGGTCAGAGTTAAGGTCAAATTATTGTGGCCAGAAGACCAGAAAGAGTTTTGTTAAATTCATATAAAACCAGCTGAACATATGTCAACTTTCAACAAGTCTGCTTAAACAGTTCCAAAAACAGCTGACATTAATTCATGAGTCACATGATCAGTTAGTACCTGCAGGAAATGGGGTCTCAACCTAGCGACAGTGTTAAGCCTCAAGGGGTCAAATCAGTGATCTCTCCCTGCTTCAAAACCTAATTTAAGCAGCAAATAGCTTTTACCTAAACCTTCTGCTCTGGTCCATTAGTGTAACTGTGAGGAAGTCATTTTGGTCACTTTAAAAGGAACCAGCAGTATGATGTGCAGATATCTTCCAGCAGAATAAAATCTATTTCTTACAATTCTTCAATGTTTCTGCTGTGGGACTGGATTGCAGATATAAGATCAGAAGTAAGGGCCATCAACCCAGGCCAGCTTCCTATGAAATGTTCGGGGAAAAGAAAGGAAAAAAAGAGTCGAGTAGAGAAGAGAAAGTGTCCAAACTGCAGGCTTGATTGGTTTGCTGTGCGGAGGAAGACGGTTTTCACAGTTAATTGGTTCCTATCTATCCAGAAACACCTCTCACACACATGCATGAACACATGCCAAAGCACGGACACACTGTTTTTCTATTTCTAATGCGGGGGACAATGATGCCTCTTTCCCTTTTCTCCAGATATCCATCCACACACTAATGCAGCGTTTCTCAAAGTGTGGGGCGCGCCCCACTGGTGGGGCGCAGAGATGTGATAAGGTGGGTCGAATGGACGCGATGAACGGGAGATTATTATTATTATTTAATTTTTTTAAATACATTTTTTGGAACCTGGGTCCTCGCGGGCGGTAATGGACTGTTACAGCCGGAGACTCGCAACGGCGGTGGATGCGGTACCGGTGCAGTGAAAGCCAGCCTGCCCACCTAAGGCAGCAGCCCATCAACGGCAGCGGCCCACCGGGAAAAGTCCTGAATCTCCCGATGGCCAATCCGAGCCTGCTCTCACACACACACACACAACTGAAACCAAAATCATTTACAGACATATGTAAAACTCTTTCATACACACATGTGAAACGCTCTCACACACACACACACACAACAGCGTTGCAGTCGGGAAGAAAATAAATGTGGAGCGGCACCTCACCACTTCATAAGGAGTTTAACCGTGACACTTTTCGAAATCCCGTTTGTGTGCCCCCACTTTACAAATAGGCCTATGTTTATTATTATTTTATTTTTTACAAGTCTTTTTATTTCATTATAGTGTACAGTAATCGATGCCATTTCATTTGTATTGTAATATCACAGTACACTCACTACACTCCCCCCATCTTGATAGATTTAAACTCCGCACACTGATCTCTGATTGGTCAGCAGGCGGTACTTTGCTTTCACTGAGTTGATCTCTTTTCTATAGACGCCGGACGCGGGCAGCGTCAGGTAAAACAAAGTTATTTAGCCTTCCCAAACCTGAGCCTAACGCGCCGCCTATGCCTGAGACACAGTGTTGTGAAAAAATAAATAAAAAGTACCCGCCGAGGGGGACCTTGGAGCAAAAAAAAAAAAAGTAAAGAAAAACAAAGTGGGGAATGACAGAAGAAGTTTGAGAACCACTGCACTAATGTACAGCTAAAATAAAATGATTTTTGTTCGATCCGGTCAAATCAAAGCAATGTTTTCCTTAGAGTTGGATGAGAGTTTTGACAGATCTTCCTTTCACACTGCCCATACCATTCACTGTCTTAAAATAGCACTCTCGAGAGCATAAGCCTACATTTTTCATGATTCCTTGATTTAATGTGTAATGCATCAAGTAATACATTCTCCGATGTGTCAATAGAGACTAAATTAATAACAGTGATGTCTGACTAAATGTAAAATCTACTAAACTGTCCTGAACTGAATAAAAACGTTCAACAGCAGAACGAAACAGTTAACACAAAGCATTTCAGTCAAGCCGCCTTTCCCACTCTCCCTGCTTTCTGACTTTGAAAGGCATTAATGAGAGAAAAGTGTCTGTATCGATTTTGTTGCATTCATTGATCGCAGAAAAAAAATAAAAAGGGAAAGATTGGGACAGAGGCAGAAAGGGAGAGTTCGTCCCATCGAATCTCCCTCTGGAGGGAACACAGGAGTTTTATGTTTGTAGACTATTTACAAGAACAAAAACCTACTCTACAGGGAAGGAAAACTTCCCTTAAAAATCACCATAGATATTAGTGTTGTCACGATACCAACATTTTGGTTTCGATACTAAGTCAAGAATTGCAATTCCGATTATTTTCTTTTATTATTTTCATGATAAATAAAATTGTAGTTTATCTGTTAAGTGTTTTCTTACAACATGGTCTCTTCTTTATACTTGAGTTTATGTGATTTATTTGATAGTTAACTTTATATTTTATTAACATATAATAGTAGGCTACAGTAATATAAATAATTATTGACAAAATGTACATTGCAGATGTTAGCCACATTGGTAAGTTAGCTAAAAAGATAGCCATATTAGACAGTTATCATTGCCATTAATTGCCTCGTCAAACTACGAAAACGTTCGTTTGTCACAAAATAAATTACACTTGTTCGACTTAGATTTGAGGGCATGGGCTTGAGCATGATGTAATTATGTTATCTATCACATTCGCTAACCTGTCTGTCTTTACATTCTTTAAACAGCTCTGGATGCCGGTCAGCGAGGTGCTTAGCTAAGTCTGATGTGTTGGCTCCCTTGGTTTGCAGGGATCTAAAACATTTCTTACAGACAGGCCTCGTGGTGTCCGTAGGCTTGCCCTCACTGTCAGAGATATAGCTAAAATACTTCCAAATGTCGCTTCTGGCGTCTTTTTTGTCAACAAGCCGAGGCGCAGCGGCAGTTGCACTCCCACTTGCAGCCATGCTTCTCGTTTTCTCACATGCTCTGGCAGCTAGCGCGTGCACGAGAGAGGGGAGGCACTTAGAGCGTGCTTGAGAGGGGAGGGACTTAGAGCGTGCTTGAGAGGGGAGGGACTGCAGGCACGGCTGCAGTGCAGGGAGTGGAAGCAGAGCGCTGAACACACACAGCTCTTATTAAAACAGCGCTTTCTCACCGGAGTACTTTTCCCCGTCATTCTTAAAGTACCGAAACTAATGAAACGGAAGAATCGTAACGTTTTTAACGGCAGGGTATCGCGGTACCTTTCGAGTATCGGTACACTGTGCAACACTAATAGATATATAGAATTGGAGGATGAGACCCTCTTTAATGGTCACACACACATGCGTCCGGTACCTTGCTCAAGGGCACCACGGCAGGGCCCAGGAGGTGAACTGGGACCTCTCCAAGCAGCAGTCCACACTCCATATTTTAGGTCTGAACCGGCGACCCTACGGCTCACAGTCCAAGTCCCTACTGACGTGTATCTTTTTTTAAATCCCGGCTGATGGATCAATAGACTAAAGCAAAGCTACTGAACAAAAAGAAAACAGAGACTAACCTTTAACAACATTGGCTACGCCTTGTGAGATAATACGAGCGTCAGATAATATCCATTTTATACCAACACATTTAGGACATGAGGTATGATGATGATAAAGGGGTTGAAATCCTCTGACAGGGCTGTGAGGCTACAGACAGAAAAGGTTTGAGACTAGACTGACTAACGGTGATTGGTTATAAAAGGCTGGGGAATAAAAAAACATCCCAGCATGAGCAGTCTCTCACTCACACACACACACACACACACACACACACACACACACACACACACACACACACACACACACACACACACACACACACACACACACACACACACACACACACACACACACACACACACACACACACACACACACACACACACACACACACACACACACACACACACACACACACACACACACACACACACACACCCCTTGAAGGTTTACGTGATCTAATAACCTTCTTCAAGGGGTGTACTCCACTCCACTCCACTTCGCTGTGGCTTACATTGATTTTCTACACATTTACTCTAACTATAGATGTAGCTTTTCTCCCTTCCAGCTCATCCTTTCCGTTGTGTCACCTGGATAAGCAGCTGCAGTCAAGTTTAAGATAAACTGCAGAGATAAAGATGGAATTCAGTAAAAAACAAAGACAGTACATTCACTATAATACAACCTTGCAACAATTTAGTTCCCAGTGATTTTTCTTTTCAGGTTTTTCTGACCACACCTCTGCCGAGCTACACTTTCTTCTCTCCCTCATTATCTTCCCCTCTTTTACTTTTCCTGTCTCTAGTCTTCCTTATCCCTCTCTCCCTTATTATTTTATTCCAATGAATGATCCTCCTCCTTTAGGCATCCGTTGTTTCCATAGGAACAGTGCTCTGTAGTCGATACCGGTCGTCTAGGCAACGGTGAGCTGGGAAGGACATTCTGTGTCTAAAAACATTCAATCAGCTTTTGCCGCCATTTTCATCACTTTCAACTCTTCAATGCTACTGCAGTGTGCGATTTGTTGTTGGTCTCTAAATCCCCTTCTAAGGTGTTGTCTTTAAACTTCCTCCCTCAGGTTTTTGTCATGTACCATTTTAATCTTTTTTAATGTATCTCTCTCACTCTGCTTATCACTGCTCACTCTCAAACACACACCAGTAAACAGCAGTTTCTGAAGTTTTAAATCTCGGTCCTGTGCACACACTTTATTGTCTGTTAAGATGCGGGGGGGGGGGGGGGGGAATGTGTCCGTTTCCAACAGCAACACTGCAATCAGGTACATAATAACAATAATTACCAATAATGTGTGTGTTTGTTCAAAGTGTGTTATTCATCAAGTATGTATTCATGCATATAACGTGTGCATTAAAGCATGTAGTACCATGAATGACATTTACTCTATGACTCATGGTAAACAGTTTTATCTGACAGCTCACTGCAGGCAGGCTCTCTGCGTGTGGACAATCTCTTAAACTTGAAGTCAGTGTGTGAGTGAGGGTGGGGGGGGGGGGAGGAGGGTGTGTCTGGCTCTGAGAGCTTCCCTATTCACAGCTGGGACAAACCATAACACTGGATTAACAAAAATATCCACAGATCAAAAAAGGGAGCAGTAGGTGAAAAGTGCAGAGATTGCATTGGATTAACTGGGAGAGAGGACATGAGGGGAACTGTAGAACATGTGTACAAAAGGAATGTATTTATTGAATGTAATGACTTGCAATAAATATATCTAATGATCATCATACCCCAAGTGCGTTTGTACTCAAATACACTTTTACCTCAATACATTCTTAATGTACGAGGAAAAAGAAAACAACATATTCATAAACCATTGTGCAATGTCATTTGCAGGTGCTACTAAAAAGACATAATGTGATATTAAATGTATAGGATAAACCCTTACTATGGTGAATCATGTTTGTGTTGTTTTAAAGAAGCCAGTTTTTGTTTGTGTGTGTGTGGGAAACGCTTTCAGCCAATGAGGGTTGAGAATGTTTGACGGAGCACGTGCAGAGAATCTTCCCTAAGCTGTGTGAAAATCTCTGGAGGGGTGTGAAGCCTGGGCTTACTCGTCCATTTGCTGATCCTCACACATACAATATAAATATACACAAAAAAATCCTGCATAAAGACACGTGTAAATGCAGAACTATATTTATGCATGCACACACACAAAAACACACACACACACACACACACACACACACACACACACACACACACACACACACACACACCCCTTGAAGGTTTACGTGATCTAATAACCTTCTTCAAGGGGTGTACTCCACTCCACTCCACTTCGCTGTGGCTTACATTGATTTTCTACACATTTACTCTAACTATAGATGTAGCTTTTCTCCCTTCCAGCTCATCCTTTCCGTTGTGTCACCTGGATAAGCAGCTGCAGTCAAGTTTAAGATAAACTGCAGAGATAAAGATGGAATTCAGTAAAAAACAAAGACAGTACATTCACTATAATACAACCTTGCAACAATTTAGTTCCCAGTGATTTTTCTTTTCAGGTTTTTCTGACCACACCTCTGCCGAGCTACACTTTCTTCTCTCCCTCATTATCTTCCCCTCTTTTACTTTTCCTGTCTCTAGTCTTCCTTATCCCTCTCTCCCTTATTATTTTATTCCAATGAATGATCCTCCTCCTTTAGGCATCCGTTGTTTCCATAGGAACAGTGCTCTGTAGTCGATACCGGTCGTCTAGGCAACGGTGAGCTATTTTTATTTAGTGTAAAAGTGTGTTTCTTTATAGGTAAAACAAATATAAATTGTTGCATTTGAGCTGCTAAGATAACAAATGAAGTTAGCCACATTTAGCACATGTTTTCTGTTACGGTATTTGCTAAACTGTTTTCAAATATATCACCCTATGTTTTACTCAAAACAATTTGAGTGACAATGCTTACACTACAAAGTTGTGACTGCTATGGCAGAAACTCCTATTTCAAGATTGTATGAAATCTGTGTTAATATTAAGAGTAAAGTTCATTTTAAGAGAAGCCTAGAAAGACAAACACAAAGTGACATTTGAGCCTCACAAGAACATATTTGTCAAACTGAAAAATAAGACTGCAGCTAATTTGTGTGTGCATGACTGTATGTATGACTGTATGTATGTATGTATGTATGTATGTGTGTGTGTGTGTGTGTGTGTGTGTGTGTGTGTGTGTGTGTGTGTGTGTGTGTGTGTGTGTGTGTGTGTGTGTGTGTGTGTGTGTGTGTGTGTGTGTGTGTGTGTTCAGGGACAACCAATCAATGTCAGAGAACGTCTTCCGCTCTGCATCAAACCAACGTGCGATGATGTCACGACAGGAGCCTCCCCCGTCATGTGTGGGTGGGAATCATGTAGCCCTGTGGAGATGGGGATTCCTTGGGATTGTGGGAAGGCATGGTCTATCTCCAACTCCCTGCACACTTTAATTAAGCTAAATGAAAATATATGTTTGGATAAAATGTGCCTAAATTAACCTTCTGGATAAACTGAACTGATATCAAAGGTTGCATTCAGAGGAGGGGATATATGTCATAATACAAATTAAAGGGTACTGTAAGTCAACCATGTGGATTTAATCACTAAATATTAAATACATTCTTCACAGAAAAAAAAATCTTTTTGAACTGAAAAACGTGAAAAAGCAGGGAAATGCTCGGCTCTTGGATGACACCTTTCTTTGAATGTTTAAAATGTAATACCATCAGGTGGTTCTCCGCCTAATTCTATTGCATTCTTTTGAAACTGGTGACTAGGGATTTTGCATTGCGCAAAAAATTGGCCCAAAAATGTAGTAATATAAAAAAGGTCATATTTTTTTTATATATCAATAGACTTCTCTACTGGGAAGTTTTTCATATAAAAACACAGATGCCACTCAAACAAACTCAGTCATCATTAATGTTAGAAGTATGTAATTTTACTTCTATAACAAATAGCAGGTGGTTCTGACTTTTACCAGCAGCAGAAATGAGGTCAGGACAAATGAGTCTGAATTGATCCATCAGAGCAGGCCACAGTAGAAGTGTAGGATTCACATTTCCTGCCACCAAACTGACCATGTTGGTCCAATTAAACCCATCAAACACCAATAACAGTGTCTGAAACACAACAAGAAAATGTGATATTAGTTCTGGAAAACTGTGGTCTGCACAAAACTCCAAAAACTTCACAAAGTCTTACAGTTTTACCTCGTCTGTTGCACACCACACACATTCTCTCACTAATCACCTGAAATTGCAGAGTCACCCAATTGTAAACTTATATTTTAGACCTTGTATTTTCAACCGTCTCTACCTCAGTGACCTTGAGCAAAACATAATAATCAGACACCAGGGACAGTCCTTCAGTCTGCGCTTTGACCGCCTCGCAAAGCTAACATGTTCCCTTTGTCTTTACCTCTTTAAACAGGACTATGGTTGGCAATTAATAGTGTTAGTCTGAGATGATAACTAACAAAAGAGTTTCCATAGCAACGGTAAAAGTGATTCACAGAGCATGTCAGGCTGTGAAATAATTGTCACACCTCAGTGCAGCACGGCCGCTGTTGTGAGATTTTGCAAAAACAAAACAGTGATTGTAGCATGCTTCTATTTACAGCGTGTGTCCTTGATAGGCTCCAGTGAGGACCGTGTGCTGCATTCACTCAATGGATGTTTGCTCTATGCCTTAACATCTTCACAAACCACAACATGCATGGTTTGTTAACAGGCTGGGAAATAAGATATTTGGATGTGCAGTGGGAGCAATTGTGTTATTGTCACCTGTATTTCTTTCTTTTTATACACGAGAGCACTCTTTTCCCTCCCCTCTCTCTTCTTTCCTGTCCTTTGCTACCTTCTTCCCATCAGTCTCACGCTGGTGCTCTGCTCATTAGCTTTCTGTCAGTCCTGGTTTTTGTTACCTTTTTCCCATTATTTTACTTTGTATCCTTGTTTCCCTTCTCTCCTACCTCTACTCTTTCTCCTTCGCCCTTCAATGCCCTCTTCCTTGTGTGAATTCAGCAACATATTCTTCAGGGATCTCTTCCGTTTTTCATCACTCAGACAGTTTTTCTTGCTTTTATTTATCACGCCTCGCAATCTGCAACCATTATGAAAGTATGCTTTTTTTTAAAGCAGGCTCTGAACCCACATTGCTGCAAAACATGAACTCGAATCGTGACTGTTGTACCCATACGAGTAAGTGAGGGAGCAAAAATAGACAACCGCAGAGAGCTATCGACTTCCCTGTGATGATCACACACACAGAGTGCAGCAGAAAGAGAACATGAACACAATCACACATCACCATCTCCTCACAGCCCTGAGCAAAGAGCAGGTGGTAGAAACCAAAGTGGAAATGAGGGTAAAACAGAGGGAGAGGCGGGAGTGAGAAGAAGAGATGGTGAGAGCTATGATGACAGAGAAGGAACTTGAATCTTAAAGTGTAATGGCTTTCAAATAGGGCTGCTTCGTGACTTCAGCTTCACTTCCTTTGAAGGGAAGTCAAATCCTCCCATCTGTCCCCCAAACTCACTCACTGATCCTCCTTTAATACGTCCTTCTGTTGGAGGAAAACACCCAGCACTCTGTCTACTACTGAGTGAGCGTGTGAGGCTATTGTCTGTCCTTTACAAATTGGCCCATACACAGCACAGTATTTGCCTTTGTTCACTCCTTGAGTCAAGCTTGTCCCTGGTTAAACTCACAGCAGGGTGAGAAGAGCCTTTAGATACTTCCGTCTGAAAACATTTCTCAGGCCTAATCTTCTCCCAGGAATTACTGTAATATATGGCAGGCAATTTATCAGGCCAATCCCTTTATTTAAAAGACACATCTATTTTATCCAGTGACAAAACAGTGTTTTGTCAATTCAGGTTGTCACCATTTAAAAAACTAAGCACTTATTATGGGCTGCAACACACTACAAATAATAAAAATAGCAACATTCTGGAATATTCAGCCACTTTAAGGGTTGAAATGCCTCCATTCAGCGAATACCGATTTCTACTCCCAGTTTAAGACAGTTAGAATTGAATGTTGAAAACAAAACAATCAGCAACGAAGGAAGGACACTGCTAACAGTAGAGTACTAGTGTAAAATGCGATAAAACAACAATAAAGTTCGACTAATTACGTGCAATGCAGTCGTTGCTAGCTCCTGCAGTTTATGCTAACACTGCCGACACCTTCTTTTCACTCCCATCACCCTTTTGCGTCACAACACAAGTACATTTTGCTCGTGTGTTTATGGCGCATTAATGCCTTTTTAGTATGCGTTTCCTCACTAAAACTCACTATGAGTATTGTTTAGGCCTGACAAACTTGTTCATGAGTGATCTTCCTTATAAAACTTTTGTAAAGCTGAATCTTTATGGCGATAGATAACTAGTCCTTTTCCAAATTGTAATAATTGTCAGTTGACTTTATAATAAATATATAGACTGTTTTTCATCAGCATAACACATTGTGGAAGCCAGCTGATTGCTACATTTTCATTGGATTATTCACCGGAAAAGCTCCATAATATTTCTAGTTGATGTCTTCTTTGAAAACATCAGTTCAAATGTGCATTAACATTAGTTGCACTTAGTCCTCTGCTTGCTTTCATTCAAATTATTCACACAACCTGACCTTTCACACCGTTGCATTTACTGTAATTATATATTCCATCTGTGTTTTAAGCGTAAACTATACTTGTAATAACAAACTCAACTTTGAATAACAACCCATTTAGCAGGTGCTCTGAATGTGGCTGTGAGTGCATAATGAGTAATTATTTTCAATTCAGAGCTCGGGAGTCACCTACTCTAGTTTGATAGCAGCGTTCTCTTCTCTCGGAGTCAAGGTCAAGCATGGCTAATGGCCAAAACATTGTCATTGTCACATTGACACAGTGGTGGTTAGCGCTGCAGCCAGCCGCTGAATAGCACTCCACGTCATGGAAGTCAACTGAGAGCTGTGGAGATGGAGTGGAAATGTAAAGTGCCACTATGACTGATTCCACTGTCAGAGAAGTCATTCAGAGATTACGCTCACTGTAGCAGTGCATTCAAATCATCGCAGGCATGCAAAGACTCCAGTAGCTTGAATAATACTGACCAGAAGAGTTTTGTTTTGTGCTTCACTGCAGACAAAGGCCAGTCTTCTAGAATAAAAACATTTTCCAACTCTTGTAGTATAGAAGTTGGCAACAAAGTCTTGTACGTTTCATTAGCTTCCAATTTATTGAGGAAAACCCAAATATATAGGACTTTGTGCTTAATCCAAGTGCACATGTCAATTAAGGGACAAAGTGATCTCTAAAAGGTACCCCTCACAGCATTGAACCCCATTGAAAGACTGCTGCAGCTGAAAAGTTGTTATTTCATTACCATACTGAAGACATTTTGAGGTTGGTATTTAGCTATGACAGGTGAAGTTTTTCATCTGTGTCTCAGTACGCAAACACACAGACATCGCACACAATATGGAGGCTTTTTGAGTAAAATTCAGATCCGTATTCTCTGTGCACTACTGGACTTCACTTGAAGGATCTGATTTTCGGCCAGTTAAAGCAAAAAGGAAAACAACTGCACGTAGAGCCATCACATAATCACACCTGAATTGTCAATAAAGGGTTTTCTTTCAATCAAATTGTCTTTCTGTGAGTTTGAGGATGCTCCCCTACTCAAACTGAAGTATTAAAATAATGTGTTATAGCAGACAGTTTAATACAGCGTATTTCTGGTATATTCATTTTTATGTCACCTGATATGTAGGATGTGTGTTAAACTTGAATGGGACAAATTGATGTTTGCCTCTTAAGCATACTGAGGTTTTTAAATGATTTGTAGATTAGCCAGGGGTAGACATTAAGGGTAAAATGCCACTGGCCCTCCAGAGCATTCGTCCACCAAAAAAGAAATCGACTAATAATGAAGAAAATTAACACATTTGTTGCAATAGTAATGTATGCACTAACTACATTACTACTTGTACTACAACATTTGAATCATCAGTTCTTCCTCATTTTCCTCAATTGTTCATATTTGGTTTATTAAAATAATGATATTGTGGTCATTGTTAAAAAATGTCTGCTATTATTATGAGTATTATTATTTGTATAATGCACTTTCTGCCTTCCTGTCATTAAGAGTTAGAAATGTAATGGCTATGTAATTGATTTGATTAGAGCCTTCATTATCCTAAACTGCTGGGACATTTCGCCAATACCTTTATATTGTCTACTCTTCACTTACTTGTCAGCATAGGTTGGCATTGATGTACAGAGCCGACAGAAGACCTTGTTTATATTGGCATCATATTGAGAGGTGCAGCCAGTGACGCGTCATAAAACCAGGAAGTAAGCTGCTGGTTCCCTCGACAAAAAGCATGGGATTTATTTCTCCACAGGGTTTTGGAAAATAGCTGGAAATAAGGTCTGTGGAAAACAAACCTGTTTGATAAATGCACGTTTTGTTCAGCCGGATAATATCCACATGTCTACCCTACTTTTAAAATGTTCGAATCATAAATCTAATCGATAGATTATAAAAGGGTTTTAGGACGCGTCACTGCCCCACTAGAAGCCAACTCCATCCATCAAGCTGGCTGAAACTTTCTCTCCCTCTTCTTCTCATGGTCCCTGTCACTCTCCTTTAACTCCTACGGTGACTTTCTTTTATTTGAAGATAGTTTTTTGCCCAGCGCTTGGCAGGTTACCGCTGGTATTAAAAACATTTTGGCGAATGGTTAGGTGGCGCGATAGTCTGTAGTGAAGGAGCGCGCTCACGGGAGCCTGCTCACGCTGCGCTCCGCAGCAAACAGCTGTTTGCTTTTCACCCAACAACGACAACCGACTCACGGAACGCTATGTTGTAGCGTTGATAAACGAAACAATTTAACAACATTGCTAGTCAAAATACCACAGGACCATTCTTTTTTTTTTTTAAGCAATATTTTAGTGGCCCGAGCGGGCAAGTGGAAAGTACGTTATGCTGGCCCGGGGTGTCTAAATAGTGCTTCTCGGTAGTGATGTGTCGGTCACGAACGAGCTGGCTCAAAAAGCCGGCTCTTTTAAGTGAACGACGGGAGCCGGCTCTCGCCCGCGAACGAGCCGTTTTTTGTTTTGTTTTTGCGGAGGGATCTAGATCGGCATGAAGGCACATTATGCAATGTGCAATGTGGACATTATCCCGCTTATTACACATGGCCATATTCTCAACAAAGTAACGACATGACTCCCAATAATAATTGAAATGCTTTTATGAATTTAGAAAATGATTCTATTGATTTAAAAAATAGTTTTATGTATTGATTTAAATTGACATGCATCCGCTAAGAAAAGTAGTCCGTTGTTACTGTTTGAACTAACGTAACAACGGCTGGAACTGCTTCGATAGTGTTTTTCAGGAGCTTTTTGATTACAGATTTGAAAACATCGTTGCTTGCTTTAAAAGTAGCACAATTCATTATGTCAAACCTTGGAAAGTATCTAGATATCCCTGCCCTAATTCCAAAGTAACTGGCAAATGAATATGTGTCGCCGTTTGATATCTATAGCCGCGTTCACACTGCGGTACTTTTCCCACAAAGGTTCATGCGAACTTAGTTCATGCAAACTCTTTAGTTCGCATGAACTAAGTACAGATCGCGTTCACACCAGAAAAAGTCCCTGGGGGTGGATTAGGCAAATGAAGCCGCTGACGTCACTTCTTCTTCTTCTGCTTTGGTTTTACTGGCAGGCCGCAAACCACTTCACGGCGTATATTGCCACCCGGAGTCCCCGGCCGGAAGTCCCCGGAGTTGGGGACAGGCTTCAGTAGAAGCTGCTGGGAGTCCCAGCAGCTTCTACTGAAGCCTTCCGAGTAAATCGCCAGAACGCCGACACCTCCTCATCTCCACCGCTCCCATGTTTTATTTTGTCCATCCATCCATCCATCTTCTCCCGCTTATCCGTGGTCGGGTCGCGGGGGTAGCAGTTCCAGCAGAGAGCCCCAAACTTTCTTTTCCCTGGCGACATCAACCAGCTCTGACTGGGGGATCCCAAGGCGCTCCCAGGCCAGCGAAGAGATATAATCCCTCCACCTGGTCCTAGGTCTACCCCTTGGTCTCTTCCCAGCTGGACGTGCCTGGAACACCTCCCTAGGGAGGCGCCCAGGTGGCATCCTAACTAGGTGCCCGAACCACCTCAACTGGCTTCTTTCGACGCGAAGGAGGAGCGGCTCAACTCCGAGTCCCTCCCTGATGACCGAACTTCTCACCTTATCTCTAAGGGAGACACCAGCCACCCGGCGGAGGAAACCCATCTCGGCCGCTTGTATCCGCGATCTCGTTCTTTCGGTCATGACCCATCCTTCATGACCATAGGTGAGGGTAGGAACGAAAATGGCCCAGTAGACAGAGAGCTTTGCCTTCTGACTCAGCTCCCTTTTCGTCACAACGGTGCGGTAAAGCGACTGCAGTACCGCTCCCGCTGCTCCGATTCTCCGGCCCATCTCACGCTCCATTGTTCCCTCACTCGAGAACAAGACCCCGAGATACTTGAACTCCTTCACTTGGGGTAAGGACTCATTCCCTACTTGGAGTGGACAGTCCATCGGTTTCCTGCTGAGAACCATGGCCTCAGATTTGGAGGTGCTGATCCTCATCCCAGCCGCTTCACACTCGGTTGCGAACCGATCCAGTGAGTGCTGAAGGTCGCAGACCGATGAAGCCATCAGAACCACATCATCTGCAAAAAGCAGTGGTGCAATCCTTACTCCACCGAACTGCAGACCCCCCCCCCCCACGACTACGCCTCGAAATCCGATCCATGTATATTACAAACAGGATTGGTGACAAAGCGCAGCCCTGGCGGAGGCCAACCCTCACCGGAAATGGGTCCGACTTACTGCCGAGGACCCGGACACAGCTCTCGCTTTGGGAGTACAGAGATTGGATGGCCCTGAGTAGAGACCCCCTCACCCCATACTCCCGCAGCACCTCCCACAGTAACTCCCTGGGAACCCGGTCATACGCCTTCTCCAAGTCTACAAAACACATGTAGACCGGATAAGCGTACTCCCAGGCCCCCTCCAGGATCCTTGCGAGAGTAAAAAGCTGATCCGTCGTTCCACGACCAGGACGGAATCCGCATTGTTCCTCCTCAATCTGAGGTTCGACAATCGGCCTGACCCTCCTTTCAAGTACCTTGGAGTAAACTTTCCCGGGGAGGCTGAGTAGTGTGATGCCTCTGTAATTGGCACACACCCTCTGATCCCCCTTTTTGGAAAGGGGGACCACCACCCCGGTCTGCCACTCCTTCGGTACTGTTTCCGACTTCCACGCAACGTTGATGAGACGTGTCAACCATGACAGTCCCTCAACACCCAGAGCCTTCAGCATTTCCGGGCGGATCTCATCCACCCCCGGGGCTTTGCCACTGTGGAGTTGTTTAACGACCTCAGTGACCTCCCACCGGGAGATTGGTGTTGATCCCCCGTCATACTCCAGCTCTGCCTCTAACATAGAGGGCGGAGTTGTCGGGTTCAGGAGTTCCTTAAAGTGTTCCTTCCAACGCCCCAACACTCCATCAGTTGAGGTCAACAACGTCCCATCCTTACTGTACACAGCTTGGATGGTTCCCTGCTTCCCCCTCCTGAGGTGTCGGACAGTTTTCCAGAACAACTTTGGTGCCGCCCGAAAGTCCTTCTCCATGTCTTCTCCAAACTTCTCCCACACCCGCTGCTTTGCCTCGGCCACGGATGAGGCTGCTGCCCTTCGGGCCTGTCGGTACCTTGCAACTGCCTCGGGAGTCCCCCGGGATAACAAATCCCTGAAGGCCTCCTTCTTCAGTCGGACGGCTTCCCTGACCACCGGTGTCCACCAGGAGGTTCGAGGGTTACCGCCCCTTGAGGCACCTAGGACCTTGAGACCACAGCTCCCCACCGGCAATAGAGGCTTTGAACACCGACCACTCTGGTTCAATGTCCCCAACCTCCACAGGAATGCCCGAAAAGCTCCGCCGGAGGTGTGAGTTGAAGGCCTCCTGAACTTGGGCCTCCTCCAGACGTTCCCAGTTCACCCGAACTACACGTTTGGGCTTACCCGGTCTATCCAGAGGCTTCCCCCGCCACTCGACCCAACTCACCACCAGATGGTGATCAGTTGACAACTCCGCCCCTCTCTTTACCCGAGTGTCCAAAACATACGGCCTCAGGTCCGATGATACGATAACGAAATCGATCATGGACCTTCTGCCTAGGGTGCTCTGGTACCACGTACACTTATGAGCATCCTTATGTTCGAACATGGTGTTTGTTATGGCCAATCCATGACTAGCACAGAAGTCCAGTAACAAACCACCACTCCGGTTCAGATCAGGGGGGCCGTTCCTCCCAATCACGCCCCTCCAAGTGTCTCCATCATTGCCCACATGTGCGTTGAAGTCTCCCAGCAAGACTAAGGAGTCCCCTTCAGGAGCCCCATACAGGACTCTTTCCAGGGTCTCCAAGAAGGCCGAATACTCTGAACTGCTGTTCAGAGTTTTCCCCCCCATAACCCGCAGGCGTAGGGAGGCGACCCTCTCGTCCACTGGGGTAAACTCCAACAACGAAGCACCTAACCGGGGACTTGTGAGTATCCCCACACCCGCCCGGCGCCTCACACCTTGAGCAACTCCGGAGAAGAATAGAGTCCAACCCCTATCCAGAAGTAAGGTTCCAGAGCCGACGCTGTGCGTAGAGGTGAGCCCAACCAGATCCAACTGGTACCGCTCCACCTCCCGCACAAGCTCCGGCTCCTTCCCCCCCAGAGAGGTGACGTTCCACGTCCCCAAAGCCAGCTTCTGCCGCCCGGGTCTGGTCCGTCGAGACCCTCCGCTTTCACTGCCACCCTTCTGGCAGCGCACCCGACCCCATCGATGTTTCCCGTAGGTGGTGGGCCCGCGGGACGGAGAAGCGGAGGTGTTGCCCACGTTGCCTTTTCGGGCTGGGCCCGGCCGGGCTCCGTGGCAAGCCCGGCCACCAGACGCTCGCCGACGAGTCCTCCTTCTGGGCCTGGCTCCAGAAGGGGACCCCGGGCTTCCTCCGGGCCGGGTATCCTCACTTCCTGTGTCGTCTTTCATGAGGTCTTTTGAAGCAATCTTAGTCTGGCCCCTTGCCTGAGACCAATTTGCCATGGGAGACCCTACCAGGAACACAAGGTTCCAGACAACACAGCCCCCAGGTTCATCAGGGCACACAAACCTCTCTACCACGGTAAGGTGCTGGTTCTTCAGAGTTCTTTGTGTTGCCATAAATTAGTCTCTCTGCGTTTCTGCGCTGGGCTAATGCTAATAATGCTAATGCGAGGATAATAAAATGGCGGCTTCACAAAACTTTTTGGGAGTTTTACGGGGCGTGGTTTGCAATCCGCCCAGCCAATCAGAAATATAGCTCTTTTCTCAAAAAAGAGCCGCTCGAAAGTCCCTACTTTCGAGGGGGTAAAAAGGTTCGCATGAACTACTTTTAGTACCGGCTCTTTTTGGTGTGAACGCGATCATGAACTAAGTTCGCATGAACCTTTGTGGGAAAAGTACCGCAGTGTGAACGCGGCTAATGTCTGGAGCGCTGCGTAAAAAGGAGGGTTTCTGCCCCATTACTTCTCTTCTTACTTCTATAAGAATAAAACACGGAGGACGGAGATCTCTTTTTGTCCCTCTCATCTCCCTGCTGCAGCCTAGCAGCTGATCTCAAAGCACGCTCCCCTCTCCTGCAGGGAGAAAAACTATATTAAATTGTATATACTTTATATAAGTCGATACAGTAGCCCCTTTTTTTAAATAGTTTTTATAGGTGTTGCTATCTGTTTTGTGTAGCGTGGTTCTACAAGCAAGTCAATGCATTCATTGGGTGGTATCAGAGAGTTACACGGGTCTGTAAATGCAATGAAAACAATTGGCCACAGCAAATCATTTATATTAAACATGTAATTTTTACTTTTGAATACTTTAGTACAAAGGATGTATTGAATAATTTAAGTGATATATGTGTACACATATAAATCATTAGTCAAAACAGGGCTACATTTGATTTAATTAAAAGGTATAATATGTCGTAAACTGAAGAGCCGTTTGGGAGCCGAAAGAGCCGGCTCTTCTTGGTGAGCCGAGCCAAATGATCCGGCTCACCAAGAAGAGCCGGAATTCCCATCACTACTTCCGGGCCAGCGGGCCATTTATAATGTCAAGCCCTGGATTAGCCCAATTGTCTTTTCTTCCACTTTTGTGTTATAATCAAAAGGTGGTTTCTTGGCTATTTGTGAGTAGGTAAGGTACAGTACAACCTGTGATTTCTGCCTTGAGTAAAATGATTACCTGTTGATATGTATTTTTCAGAAAGTCATTAGAAGAGGCCCATGAGTCTCTTTGCTAATTATCAATGGTCTTTGCAATTAACAGCAGATGTACCCATGTTAAGTGAATTGGTAAGAGGTCAGAGGAACTCCAAGAGAGGGGCTTCCTAATACAGTTAAAGTCTTGTTGGTTAGTGGTTCATATCCAGCATGCATTAGCTAAGAAACGATAAAAATGTTGGTCCGTAAGCTGCATAGGGGAAAATGTATGTGCGCTTTGTTAATTGGATAATTCATATCCTGCAAGACTCCTAAAGAGGCCATGAGAGGATGTGTGTTATTGAGTCACACAGTTAAAGAGACAATGGTCGTTCTGAATTATCAATAGATGTATTCATGTTATTGTGAGCGGACTTCGGGGTGGAAGGAAGTCTATGCAGAATGTGTGTGTGTGAGATCCCAGCTATACATTGGTCATCTGTTAAGATCTCCTTGTAAGAAAATGGGGCGGAGTCAACAACTGCTGACTCATTGCCTAGGGTCCCGCCCAGAAGTGAAACCGGACAATGGAGAACTACCAGCTCACGGTCTTGGGCTCGCCCAGAAGTGAAATCGCCAATAACAAATAACTAGGGAGGAGCAACCGCCACAACTCATCCCCACTTGTGTGTATAAATATTATGATATTCTCATGCTCGGCGCTCTTTTTCTGGCTGGCTGTCGTGATACGTATATATCTTACGGTGGTAGGAATTGAGTCCGGAGTACTCTGTATTTTGTACTATTGCAGAGTGCTCTGTATTATCTATTGTTGTTTTTTGCCATTAAAACAGATTATTGTTTAACCTTTATTCTGGTGCTTTGAGTTCCTTCTTTTATAATTTGACCAGCTCATCAGTCATCAAGGGACGCACGGAGCAGAGGTGAACCTTCCACCACCGCCATTGGGTGGTGCTCCAACAAAACACATCTCCCAAACTGGGGAAACTGGGGGCAAGGCACACAAACCTCTTCGCAAATATATAAGCAAGCGCAGATGTAAAAGAGACAAACTTAAAAAAAAATGTGTTTCAAAATGCATGACCCCTCCCTAGAACACAACAGGATATGAAACGCAACTGCACATCCGCTTAAAATCCCAGCGTATGTTTTGCCAAAAATCAATACATTTTGGTTCAAGAAACATTTAACCCTCGTCAGTTTTGAATTGTACCTCTGTGAGTGCTTGGTGAATGAAACAGGCGGTGTCAGGAGACACCTCCCAAGGTGACTTCTCTTCCACCATGATGGCGTCCAGCGTGGCCTTCTCAAGGATGACATCAAAGGACGCTTCAGGAAAGGAGAGTTGGCGCACGTCCATCTGTTGCCAGGTCATTCCCGGGCAGTGGCTGTACCTGGCACCCATTGTACTGATGCACACAGAGGAGTAGTCTATGTTGGTGATGGAGCGGTAACCGGCACTGTACATGTCTCCACTCATACTGCTGTTTCCACAACCTGAAGGGAGAGAAAAGGGAATCATGAGATAAAAGAAGGTCGTTGAGAAAGATGAGCATGATAGGTGAAGAAGAATAGAAAGAGGGAGAGAGACTGAAACCAATATGTCTCTGATGACTCAACTCCCTAATCTGTTTTCCAGTATGAGTTTATGATCGTGTTATCAATATGGCAACAACATATTACTGAGGAGTAACTTCCTATCATGGAAACAAAGGCTGTTATGACGGGGATCGCCACCACACACACAGTCTTTATTTGATCAAGCTGCCATTCAATCATGAGCACCAAGCAGAGATGGAAACCACACACTCCAGACAACCATATGGGCGCTCCTATAAAGTGTTTGCAGGGGGGAGCTGTCTAACATGACCTCAGACTGCACGAAATCTGTCACAAGCAACAAGCTTTCAACTTGTAGACTGTCACCGAGTGACGCATGGATGAAAGCCAGGGAGGGAAATGAAAGGGGACAAAAGAAAAAAGTGAAGATTGTCTCTCATGTAGTACGTCAAGATGAAAATAATCTACTGAATGCTGCATCTCACCTTTTGGATCAGATGACTCATAGATTGTGTAGATGTGAAGAGGAGGAGGAGGTGTGGGTGGAAAAGACATGCAGAAGAAAAAGGGAAAGGTGCAGTAGGCGGAGGACGTGGGGGGGACATATACACTATCTGATGCACAGAAACAGTGTCAGTAAAGGTGAAGTTCATGAGTGTTAGCTGTGGAGATGATCATATAATCTTGCATTTATTCAAGTCTGTGTGTCTGTGAATCTGGGGGGAGGGGGCGGGGGGGAAGAGGGTGTGAGAGGTGGGGCTGTGACTTCCACTGCAAACGTGTGGCTGCCGCTTGTTATCACCTTTATGCTTCAAACTAATTACCAGCCTCCAAATGCTGTGTAAGTGTGTGTGTGAACATCTGCACTAGATTGTAGGATCTATTCAGATAGCAGCCTCACACACTTATAAACACATTCAGGTGTGTGTGTATTTTGTAGAAACATCTCATGTATGTTGTACTCTTATAATGACTTAGTCTTGACAGGCATATACATACATGGACAACGGAAATCAGTATATTACAAACTATGAAAACAGAAATGAAGTGACTAGGAGAGAAGCAACGCCAGCTATACTCCACTGATGTTGTGTGTGTGTGTGTGTGTGTGTGTGTGTGTGTGTGTGTGTGTGTGTGTGTGTGTGTGTGTGTGTGTGTGTGTGTGTGTGTGTGTGTGTGTGTGTGTGTGTGTGTGTGTGTGTGTGTGTGTGTGTGTGTGTGTGTGTGTGTGTGTGTGTGTGTGTGTGTGTGTGTGTGTGTTTGTCACTTGATGGCTATCCCTGTGACGTTGGCTTCAGATATAAGGCGGCAATATGTCAGCATTGCTGGTCACAGGGACATCATTGAATGCTTTCTTTATGGATGTCTGGAAGACAGAATGTTTCAGGGTTGAATTACACAGGCTCAACAGGTTATTTTAGATTTGTCTATTTTAGAACATTACTTTCGGTGTGCCAAAAGCAAGCAACAGCTTTGGAAAACCCATGTTGCATGTAGAGAGGCTAGCATTCAAACGTAGAAGAATATTTCTAATAAAGAATCTGAGATAGTAAAAGAAATGATGGCATTATTCAATCCGTCCACAAATAATATTTAGTTAAAGGTTCAATTAAAAAGGTCTGTGGCCTTGTTTCATGCCCAGGTTTGGTGCTCTCCAGAGTGGGTTAAATCCCTGCTGCACTCCCCTCTCAAATCCCCAAGCATACCAGACATTGTTTCCAGAGGGTTTCCCCCCGCTGACACAGCTGTGTGTGCGTGTGTGTGCGTGTGTGTGCGTGTGTGTGTTTTCTTTTTCCATGCACTCGGGGGTGTCACATGACAGGTCATTCCTAGGGGTTGTCACGACAATTATAGTCGCCAAGCTGTCATCAAGGACACTATTCTTATTTTAGATTTGTGACATCAGCTGGTGCCCCCGCAACCTCTGACCCACACACACACACACAACTTTACCTGCGCGCGCGCGCGCACACACACACACACACACACACACACACACACACACACACACACACACACACACACACACACACACACACACACACACACACACACACACACACACACACACACACACACACACACACACACACGTTCATACTGCAGAGGGAAAAAGTGACAAAATGCATTCGACCAAGAAGATACAACCTTGAAGAAAACAGACTCATATAAGTACATTAGGTTTCATAGAGCCAACACATTTCAAGTGATACTCAACTGGCTTTATATAAGCCAGTCCTTTGTTAGTATATTAAGTGCTTAGTTAGTATCTAAGTGCGATATGTAGTTCTATGCGCATGTAAGGGCAGATCCTCCAGTGTATGTATCACGTGCGTTTATGTGACAAAGGTTCATTCAGGATACCATGCCAGTCTGGAGCCTGGAGTCTGTTGTTCCTCCAGCTGGAAGCCAGGAAGCTAAAAGCTCCTGATAACGCATCCTAACTGGATTATCCAGAGCGACAGAGAGGCAGACTATAGTTAGAGGAGTCATATCACCTCGTTCTGCTGGCTGTGTGAGTGTGCATGTGGTGGAAAATGTGAGTCCTGTTCCTATAAAGCATCCTACCCTTCGTAAAAATAAATTGTGGTGAACACCCGTCATCTGCTTGTGACGTGTAAAGTGCATTTGTTATTCATGTGTCTGTCTCTGTGTCTGTTTATACAGGGAATGATGCACATGCCACGTTGTTGTTGTGTTTTTTTAAATAGGAGAAGAAAATCAGCCACTTGTGCAGAGAGGAATGTTGTCCAAACATGGAGGTTCCTTCCTGCAGACTTGGTGATGCTCAGCCCAACAATGGTATCCTGTTGCATGACTGACCTGAGAAACCCTTTGATATTCAAGAAAAACACTTGACACGTGAGTCTCACAGGAAGGAAAAGCTCAGAGTTAATCCACTGGAATAATGCGCCGTTCCTTTGCTGCTCCTCCACGGTCGTCTTACCAAACAGCAGAAAAAAAGGGAAGAAATACAAAATAAAAAAATGAGCAGAATGTAGTTTCCTAAATTATATTGTTAAATTACAATTTTCCCCCACGATAGGGAAAGGTTTATGTAGTTCAATCAATCAATCCATGAAATACATGTCATAAGAGAAGAAAACAGACATGATTTTATTGTAAACAGCAGAACTAATTCGATAAAAACCTGAGTTTCACAAGTGCGACTGTCATCTGCCGGTATTTTTGGGTTTTTCCCCACTAGGAAAACCTCGTCCAACACGTTGTTAAGATAAATAATCAAGATAGCTGCCTACGTGGGTGCTCACATCATTTATAGCACAAGCATACAGGATAGTGTTACAGCAGAGTGTCTATTGGTAAATGTAAACTCATAGTTACGCTTTGAAGATTACATAATATTTACACAAGTTTGTTTTCCATGTGCTGCTCATCAGAATATTGAAATTATTTTTGACGGAAAAAATTGTCATCTTAATTTGGGATGCAACCCCAGCCCCTCCTCACACCACACATGTCAGCCAAGATTTAAGGTTCCTTTGTAGTCATTTTACTAGTTTAAAGTCACGCTACTTGACTCTTACACAACCTAAACTGTTGGAGATCTGACCTTTGGGCGATCAGATGACCTCCGTCCACATAAACAGCAACTCTACAGAGTCCATCTATGGTCAGGAGGGGTGGTGGGTGGGTGGGGAACCCCTGCGAAGGAGCCAGCGGTATGAAATATCAAAGCTGCTATCTGTGCGGTGAGACGGCCAGCAGTGGAAACTCCATGATGTCAGAGGCATTCAGGGCACTCAGTCTTATCCGAGACTGGTGTAGACACATTAAGGATGGGGACTGGGGCCAGTGGTGATGAAAGCTGATGGATATGGATATGGATGGATATGCATGTGCTCTAGCAACAACACGGAGGCCCACCATCCCCGCTCACTGAGTGTGGGCTAGCCCGAGGTAAACTGACGCCGCGGTGACCCTTCACAGGGTTCAGCTGCTAGTACTGTAAATGTCAACATGTGAAAAAAAGAATAGTGAAGTGTTTGTTTTTGTGTTTGTGTGTGCATGCACATTAATCACAAGGCTACATGTAAGTGTGTGTGCCTATGGTTGTATGAGTTGATGTTTGGACATGTCACTCAATAACATTTGACGAAAAAACATGACTTATATAACATATTCGAGTATTTTTTATTTCACATGTGTGTAGCAAGTCTTGGTGTGTGTGATTTTGACTGACTGGTCCTGTCAGGTTATTGGGGGCATGCACGTGCCTGTGTTTGAGTGTGTGCACTGTGACAATGATGAAAGTAGACAGTGTCACACTGGCTCTTTTTTTAACCAATTACCTCAGGTTATTTTCTCCCACTGTTTTTTGATTAATTAGTAATAAGAATTATTATGACAGGCATTTATTGACATTTACATGCAATTACAGACACACAACGAACGCACAGACTCGTCTTACATGTATGTTACTTATATGGACTCTTAAGGCATCTTGAACTACATGAAATCAAACCACCGGGCAAAGGTAAATAAAGCTAATTATATTTGTTACTGCTCCAAAGGACCTCACTTGAAGGCAGGGTTTTACAGAGAGAGGATTAGAGATAACTTTCTGACAGTCTCACCTTGAAGGCATTCATGGTGTTGAACTTCAGCTGAGTTTCTGATTAAAAATGCACAGCCTTCCAAGAGTTGTGCTGACTGAAACAGCATCACAGCTTGTTCGGCCTCACACTGAGACAGAGGAGTGAGAGGCTGGAGGAAGGATTGGGGAGAGGTAGAGGAGGAAAAAAGCAGAAGGAAGATAAAACACAAGAGGAGACAGGGGACACAAAGAGTAATACAAATTAAACAAACAGAGGGTGTGAAAGAAAAGTCATGGAGGGGGAGGGGGAAAGCAAAAGGGGTCAAAATGAATTGTTAGGAAAAGAATAAAGCTAGAGTTGATAAACTACTAAAGCAAGACAAGGGCGAAATGAGAGGTGAGGGAGAAGAGATAAGACTGTCATGATATTACATTGTGCACATACATCAACAGCTAGCATCTCTTTGTGCTAAAGGGATATTTAAATACACAAAATGCTGTTGTTTGGGTACGTACAAGCTAATCTGAACACAGCCTCTCCTTTGCATCTTCGCCAGATATAGAAATTCTTTATTTCCATGTTTTATAAAGCAGTTTCAGATGCTCCGGAGAAGTTGCATCAGCACGTGGCCAGATGAAATGTTCTCAAATCAAACGCTCGGCTCTTCCGGCAAGTTCTCCTTACAAGTCTCTTCTTCCCCTTCTCTCACAAAAGCAACCTCAGTTACGTAACCGGGTACACGAGATAATTAGTGACTGAATAATTAAGCGTGCGTCCGTGATAGTGTGACTGTTTGATGGAGTGTGTGTGTGTGTGTGTGTGTGTGTGTGTGTGTGTGTGTGTGTGTGTGTGTGTGTGTGTGTGTGTGTTTGATGGAGGACTTTTGGAAGGACTCCATTATATGAATTTGCCTCTGCTGTGGCACAGAGCCCACAGCTTCTCTCAGATCCCAAAACACCAACAGTCACCAGGAACAGGGGCTTCGTAAAGGGCAATGAGAGGAGAGACACATCTTTTCTATCTTTTGAGCCAGAATTAAGTTATTGAAAGCCTCCTACCCCCCTCTTTATGATACTAGTTATGCCTTGTTACCTTCCCTACCAGAATTCTTACAATACCACTAGGTCAAGCTTTTGCTGTGCACATGTGCAACACTACTGTCATTTATTATTTTTTCTGTATTAGTATTGTTTTTATTTGTTAATTGTCTTTGTGTTTGGTTTGTGAAGCCTTTTGGGCTAGGTTGATTTGATACACTCTGGATCTTAAGCCCTCTCTGTCCTCAGCGGGGTCAAACAACAGCCTAAGAAATCTGCGCTGCAGTTTAAGTCTGGTGATCAAGAACAATGGATAGAGCGCTCACATGACAGCAGTGCAGCTGTCGGACAAAGTCGGGGAGATGAGAGCAGCGGGGGTGACAGAGAGCATACTTGCCAACCCTCCCGATTTCCGCGGGAGACTCCCGATTTCATTGCCCTCTCCCGGTTTCCTCCCGGGGTCATATTTCTCCCGCATTTCTCCCGATTTCTGACAAAATCAGATTTACACACGAATGTTTCCACTCTGACTTTATTACAGCTACACCATTGTTTGGTTTCCATGGTAGCGCGTCTCTTTAGTAGCGTGCGCAACTAGATAGTCACAGAAAAACAGAACAAGAATGGACAACTCGACCCTCTGATCACTCCTTTCCTGATCCAGCCCACTTATGCTCCATCAAGAGGACGGTGCTACAGACCGCAAGGCATTGCACTCAGAACTACAATAAGCACGTTAATGTTAATCTAACAGCTCCGTTGATCCACTAGCACCCCCCCCCCCCCCCGCGGTGGTTTTGAAATGCTCCCAATTTCTGAGGTCTCAAGGTTGGCAAGTATGACTGAGAGTGGGAGTAGAAGAGAGACAGAGGGACAGACAGAGAGGGACAGAGAGAGAGACTGAAGTGGGAAGCCCAAATGATGTAATTGGATCTTTCTGTGTAACTGAAGAACTACTTTCAGCACGAACACACAGCATGAGTCAGGTGTGTCACTGCAGGTCAGGTCCTTGTAAAGCATCATGTTGTGACCTGTTTGACTTCCAGAAACAACAACAACAACAACAAATCCTCCCTTAAAATTAAACATACAGGCCCAATACAGCTGAGAGAGTATTATTGTGTCCATCTCTATTTCTCACAGTTTCCATCCCACTGAAGTGTCTCTACAAAACTCAGATCAACGGTATATTGCTGATCACATTATGACATCCTTCATCACAATTGATGAAATTACACTAGAAACATGATGGTGGATGATGGTCACTTCAAATGTATATTCCATAGAGTTAGTTGACTTTATTTGGATGATTTACTAACTCATTTAACATTTAAGTCACCCAGGAGAAGCCACATATAACAGTATGTTGGGCTACTGCTAGGGCTGCTCAATTAATCGTATTTTAATCGCAATTACGATTATGGCTTGCAACGATTACGAAAACAACATAATCGAAATAAAACGATTATTTTGTTATTATTATTAACTTTTTATTTTTTATTGTATTACTTTTTTTTGTATTGGTTTTTCAGTTGAATTATACTTAAAGTTCAGGGTAATCAACTGTTAACAACATACTGTTCAAATGTTTTCTCTCCAATAAATTGATGTTTTCAAAGTAAATGGATAATCGTTTTTAATAATCGTGATATCAATTATTGACCCAAATAATCGAAATTATGATTTTTGCCATAATCGAGCAGCCCTAGCTACTGCTAAACAATTTTAAATTGTAAATGTTATGCAACAACCAGTGGATGCATTGCCATCAAACTGTATACAGACATCTATGGTCCCCTCAGGATGAATTAGAATAACAACGCTATAAACCCTTGTTCCTTTAATACCATAAATGTTTCTCAACATAGGGACACCGGGCTCTTTGTTATGGTAACTTTTATCATTTTGGTTTCAATCAAAACATGGTGCCAGTTGCCAAATTCATCTAAAATGTACCCAGAATCTGAGAGTGAATTCAGCTGCAGATTGAATAGGTTGTTTGTTTTTTGTGTAATCTTTAGGCTTGTGGCTTTTGCTTTTATCAAAGAAACCAGATATATTCTAACACAGTTGCTCATCACTTGTACTAATCATTCAGGAAAGTGCATCAGCTACAATTAACATTATTTACTGGGGAAATGAATGGTACACTTTGCAGCTCTACGTCCTGTATGGGAGCATCTGCATTCAATGTTCTTCTCCATTAATTAATTCCGGTTTTCTCTAATTTGTCCCATACGGCTTAATTAGTCTCTTTCAAACAGTCTGGCTGAGCGCCAAACCTCCGGCACATTAACACGGTAAGTGACACCTTTCCCTGTTCCACCGCGTCGTATGGAAAATCACCTACACCTTGCTCATCAAACCACAGCAGTCACAAAAGCACTCATTATTATTTATCAAACACTTGGCCGGATTCACATTATGAAATTAAAACCGATATTTCAGCAATAACATCTCTCTCAGTATTTTCAATTCACCAAAGTGTGCTGTTCTCCTTCTCCCTCCCCTTGATGTTCATTAAAGCCACGCTGAGTCAGTCGCAGAGGCACCAATATTTATTTTCCCGTCAGCCTATTCTAGCAAGAAAGTGTGTGTGTGTGTGTCTTGTGCACTGTTTGTTCTCTTGTTGTTTTAATCGGTCATGTTGCAGCAGAGAGGAACGTTATGATTCAGCAAAACAATGCGTGAGTGTGACCATTTGGGTTTACAGGAATCATTTCTCTGTTCCCTTTAATCTGCGACAAATCCAACTCACCTACCGTGGCGCACACACACACACACACACACACACACACACACACACACACACACACACACACACACACACACACACCAAAGAGAGACTACTTTATGAGGCTATAAGATGCAAAACAGACAAAGGCTTCACTGTCACTGTCAGGTACTTTGTTCTGCAATGAGGATTCAAAGAAGAATATTTTATGCCAAGTTAGCAAAAGTTAGATTTTACGGCAACAATTATATTGTCTTATTCCAGCCTTTTATTTCAGTGTGAAATTGTAAATGAGGCCAAAACTAAGACAAATCTCAGAGTTCCAGTGAGTGCAATGTTTGTGGAGAGTCTGACACATGCTGGGAACAAGAACACAAATACACAAACAGATACACGAGTTTAGCCACACACACATTATTGTGTAGAGGAGGAAGAGAGGGTAAAACAGCAGTACAGGCTTTTTCAATTAGCCACCTACCAAGACCACGTCTGTGAGAAAATGAAATGGCCGAGAAAGCACAGGTATTCTGAGGTTTTTAAAACACATACACACTAAATATGAGCAGTCCTTTCTTAGCCCTCACACACCAAACACACACACACACACACACACACACACACACACACACACACACACACACTCAAACTTGACGGGTTAATTTTCTGCCTGGTTGGCAGGTGAGTTTGTCAGTTCAAGGTGCCTGCGTCTGTATGTAAATGGCTCTGCTGCCTGACCTTGCTGTGATTATGCATATGGTTCGGGTTTTTCAGATGAGAGCCGGCGCTGTGTGGGAGCTTTATGGCTGACCAAGCATATTGATCCCTGCAGGAGGAAGTAGCATGTCTCTCTGCAATGTCATTGTGTCAGAGTCTAATCTAAGTCGGAGGTCTGAATCAGCCGTGCTGAGAGAAATTCTGGGCCCCATGACAAAAGCTCACTCTGGGCCCTAAAACACTTGGAGCTCCCTAACTCACTCAGTGTCATTCATTGTGTTTCGACAATGTAATCATTTGTTGCAGCCTCAAATTTAAATGTGTCTTTTAGCAAAATGTCAAAATGTCCTTTCAGACATGGGCCCATGGAATGCTCTTAACATCCCGATAGCAATGAATATATTAAATGCTTTGACAATAAATACATAAAAAATGTCATCTGTGGAAGCCGTGGCGCTGTAAAAAGCAAGACCAATTATTTTCACCCGCCCGGCTAAAGTAACTGGATGGCCTACCTGCCTGTCAGCCTTCCATCTGTGCACAAACTTATCTCGTGCCCTCATTGGTCATGTGCGCGTTCGTGTGTGTTGGAGGAGGGGCTCTGTGAGGAAGTCTGAAGGAAGGGCCAGATTTTTTTCGTCTGCGTACTGTAACAGTCCTTAGGCCTGCATTCTCCACCAGTGTAACAGGCCTGGGCAGATAAAGGGAAAGGTGGTAGTGAAGCAGTCACGACAGAGGCAGTGTTCAAATCCAAAAAGAGGCTTTATTGCTGTTCAACTAAAAAATACCTTTTACGATAGAAAGGCTAACGTAGCCGGGCCGCTAACCGACTTGCCAGCTTACAACTGTTTCCTCACGCTGGGAGTCTCCTGCTCCCTCCATGTGCCACACACAACTGAGCAACTCTAGGTGCTTTTGTCTCCCTTGAGGGAGTGATTAGCACCAGGTGTGAGGTCTCCCCACCTGCTCCCAATACTGTTAATTGGCAGTGGGTGGAGCCACCTATTGGGAATGTAGGTGTCTCCCACTACTCTGCCTCTCAGTCCCTTACAGTACTTTCAAATTCTAGCGCACTCGAGCTGGTTTCTCCATTCTTACCTACCCTACCTTTAAGCTGTTGAAAGCATTTTATGATAAACTTTTAACTGCCGACTCCATTAAACACCATCTTTCTTGTTTATATAGAGTAGCAGTTCATAAACTAAGTCATTAAGTGACATTCATTAACTTCTGTTACAGATAGCTAAATGGCAAAATCTGCTGTCTGCCTCTAATGGTGCAGGTGTTGACAAATATATGATAAAACAGAAAAACCCGTAATAATGACTGACTGTTTGAATTCATCCTGTGGAACTAGAACCTCAGCATTCAATGGTTCTGACTAGGGCTGCTCGATTATGGCAAACATCATAATCTCGATTATTTGGGTCAATAATTGATATAACGATTAT